>NC_044031.1:612321073-612487741 GCF_901765095.1 Microcaecilia unicolor
ACATTTAATGTGAGCAAGTGCAAGGTGATGCATGTGGGAAAAAAGAACCCGAATTATAGCTACATCATGCAAGGTTCCGCATTAGGAGTTAAGGACCAAGAAAGGGATCTGGGTGTCGTCATTGATACACTGAAACCTTCTGCTCAGTGTGCTGCTGTGGCTCGGAAAGCAAATAGAATGTTGGGTATTATTAGGAAAGGTATGGAAAACAGGTGTGAGGATGTTATAATGCCGTTGTATTGCTCCATGATGTGACCGCACCTTGAGTATTGTGTTCAATTCTGGTCGCCGCATCTCAAGAAAGATATAGTGGAATTGGAAAAGGTGCAGCGAAGGGCAACTAAAATGATAGCGGGGATGGGACAACTTCCCTATGAAGAAAGACTAAGGAGGCTAGGGCTTTTCAGCTTGGAGAAGAGATGGCTGAGGGGAGACATGATAGCGGTATATAAAATAATGAGTGGAGTGGAACAGGTGGATGTGAAGCGTCTGTTCACGCTTTCCAAAAATACTAGGACCAGGGGGCATGCGATGAAACTACAGTGTAGTAAATTTAAAACAAATCGGAGGAAATGTTTCTTCACCCAACGCGTAATTAAACTCTGGAATTCGTTGCCGGAGAATGTGGTGAAGGCGGTTAGCTTGGCAGAGTTTAAAAAGGGGTTAGACGGTTTCCTAAAGGACAAGTCCATAAACCGCTATTAAATGGACTTGGGAAAAATCCACAATTCCAGGAATAATATATATAGAATGTTTGTACGTTTGGGAAGCTTGCCAGGTGCCCTTGGCCTGGATTGCCACTGTCGTGGACAGGATGCTGGGCTCGATGGACCCTTGGTCTTTTCCCAGTGTGGCATTACTTATGTACTTATGTACAACTTATCAAACTGTCAGTGTGCCTGTCAAAAGCTTCTAATTTCTCTGATACAGACAAGCCATTTGATTTTCAGCTTGGCCAAAGTTTCTAATCAGGCCTGGTCCTTCAGGCTTGGGCTCCCATCATTCCAGTAGTGGCCCTTGGCTGCACCATATCTCTACAGGCGGTGCTTATGTTCTTACTAGCCATTGAGCCCGTTAAAATGGGCTAGTGGGTCGCCGCTGGTGAGGGCGGGACACAGGCAGGGAAGGAAGGCCAACGGCAGCTCAGCTGATCTGCCTGCTGCAGAGATGTAAGTTGAATAGCGAAGAGACGGGCCGGGTGGAGGGGTGGTGGCAGCGGCGACTCTGGGGGGGAGGGGTACCAGTGGCGGCGACCTCAGGGGGAGGGGGAGCGGTGGCGACCTCGGCAGTTCCCTCCCCTTCGTGCAGGTTCCCTCTCTGTCCCAGCCACCCATCATCATGTATTGACGCGGGGGCGGGACAGAGAGGGAAGTCTCTACTGCGCATTTGCGAGTGAGATAATGCCTTTGTATTGCTCCATGATGCGACCGCGCCTCAAATATTGTGTTCAATTCTGGTCGCCTTATCTCAAAAAAGATATAGTGGAATTAGAAAAGGTGCAGAGAATGGTGATGAAAATGATAAAGGGGATGGGATGACTTCCCTATGAGGAAAGGCTAAAGCGGCTGGAGCTCTTCAGCTTGGAGAAAAGACGGCTGAGGGGAGATATGATAGAGGTCTACCCAGTGAAGCGTCTGTTTACGATTTCCAAAAATACCAGGACTAGGGGGTATGCGATGAAGCTACAAAGTAGTAAATTTAAAACAAATTAGAGAAACTTTTTCTTCACTCAACGTGTAATTCAACTCTGGAATTCGTTGCCAGAAAATATGGTAAAGGCGGTTAGCTTAGCAGAGTTAAAAAAAAGTTTGGATAGCTTCCTAAAGAAAAAGTCCATAACCCATTATTAAGAATAATGCCCGCTGCTACAATGTGCGATCGTGTGGACACTGCTAATGGAGGAGGAGTCTCATACACCTACACAGCTGATTTCACATCACGTCTCGGTGAGTCTTAGCTTCTGTGTATCTTTATAATCATCGACTCCTCCTTTTTACTACATAAGCCATGCAGAAGCCGGGCAGTAGTTCAAAATTGATGCACATAGGACGTGCCTAAGCGCCTATGCAGCTTAGTAAAAGGGCCCCTAAATCATTTCAAACATTTCTCAGATATATTATAACTCAAATAAAAATGTTTTAAAGACCTTTCTAAAAAGTAGAATATGATGGTATAAGTCTAATATCTTAACAGCCTGAAAGGAAAACGAGCTCTTGTGAATAGTTTTCAGGAATATATTTTAGGTGTAGGATTACCCATACAATAAAAGGGGTACCTTCAAGTGATGCAGAACAGCGATCAACTCACTGCAGTCCTGGATTTAGCATTCTTCTATGGGGGGAGGGGAGGTATCCTGGGGCCAGAATAAGCTGCAACACCAAATGGATCACACTCTGAGTCCCTCGGTAAAAGCCCACACATAAACAATGCTGTTCCAAAGCAAACTAATATTTACAGAAGATACAGTAGTACAAAAACAAGAAAGAGTTTATAAAGTCTGAACCAGTACAGAAAATTCATAGTGCAGGGTCTCTTGCATAGAGCAAGAATCTGGGCCTTTTCTTATTCTCAATGGATTTCTTTCTCCCATACAAACCCTCTTAGAATTTAAAAGGTCCTCTTCTCCTACTGAGCAAGAATAGAAATGCCTGAGTCCAAGATGGGTTCCTTTGTCCACGAGACCTAGGAATATCAACTCTCTTAGTTAGTGCTCTCAGAATTTCTCCTGAACCTCATTCCAACTGGTTTTAGAGAGGATGACACCATCTCCCAGCAGAAGAGCAATCTGCCCTTCCATGCGTTCTCCTGGAGCTTAGAGAGCCACAGCGCCTTGATGTTTCTCTCATGCTTCCTCATTAATGACACCTCCTGGTGTCCTCTTGTAGCCACCTGTGCAGATTTATGGCAGAGGATGCACCCTGAGGGAGATGGGCCAGTACATCCCTCACTACACTCTTTCCTCCTATGGGCAATCTCAAGACTAGATGTTTCCTCATTCTATCCCTACGGTGAAAGCTAGTAGGCTTCAGAGTTAAAAAAGGCATTTCCTTCAGCATGTTTTGTAGGGCTGGTGTGTACATTTCAAATCATGTGGTTGATTTATTCGTCTCTTACATCATAGCCCGTTGGAAATTTTTGGAGCCCTTGCCAGAGCTGTACTGCATCTAGAATCACATTTCAGCTCTGTGGGCATGCTGCCTCAATGCAGAGCTATTCTGCAGTAACTGAAATCCTCTCTGCTAATCTTTTTTAAAGAGCTCTAACATTTGTGTCCCATTATGATGCACATCCTGATCAGAAAGCATCCCTTGGGATCCATGAGTAAGCCAAAGCTGTTGATTGAAGCCTTAGATCACTAAATTACAGTAAAACCTTCCGTTACCAACCTCAGTGTAATTGTAGAATTATCTCATTTCAAGTGTAAATTACTGCAGA
Source organism: Microcaecilia unicolor (assembly GCF_901765095.1). Lineage (NCBI taxonomy): Eukaryota > Metazoa > Chordata > Amphibia > Gymnophiona > Siphonopidae > Microcaecilia > Microcaecilia unicolor. The sequence goes on from NC_044031.1 coordinate 612,324,509, forward strand.
ACAATATCCTTGTAGGCAAAGTACATGTCTGAGGATGAGCAATCATAAATTTGTCAAAGAATACTGCATCTGTGCAAGTACTACATATCTGTTAATCATTCTTCCATAGACAGAAAGATGGAGAAGACCTTTAGGACAAAGATTTCATGGTATCAATACAAATGTCTAGTGGTTAGAGCAGTGAGCTGAGAAACATGGAAGCTAGGGTAGAAATCCCAGTACTGTTCCTTGTGACCTTAGGCAAGTCACTTATCATTATTGGTCATTATATATTATTGTTTTTTATTATGTGTTATGTAAATTATTCTACAGACATATCTTCCTTATTTCTTACATAGTAATATGTTAATTTAGAACAAACCTCTTACTCTGTTCATAACTATATCTTTTGTAATATAATGTAAGCCACATTGAGCCTGCAAATAGGTGGGAAAATGTGGGGTACAAATGTAGCAAATAAATAAATAAACTCTCCACTGCCTCAGATACAGGCTTAGACTGTAAGCTCTCCAGGACAGGGAAATACCTACTGTACCTAAATGTAACTCGCCTTGAGCTACTACTGAAAAGACATGAAATAAATACAAATCCCAATAAATAAATAAAATATGCATATTTTGTTTGTTACATTTGTACCCCGCGCTTTCCCACTCATGGCAGGCTCAATGCGGCTTACATGGGACAATGGAGGGTTAAGTGACTTGCAAAGTCGGTGTTGTTATACTTGGGGGAGGGAGAACATTTCAGAGCAATTTTCATTGATAAAAATCATTTCTCCTGCATAAGTTGGCTGTCTCAAACTCACCCTCCTTGTGTTGTTGGGGGTTGTTGGGGGGGGGGGGGGAGTTGGGAGAGAGAGCTAATGAGAGACAGACAGATCAAAGATCGCCAGCTTTGCCAAGTCAATCAGATGAGCTGAAACAGCCTTAGTTTGCCCCACTGCACGCATAGAATTGCAGTTTGGATTACCCCATTGCTTTCCCTTTGCAAACTGCAACTCCCTGAATACAATGGGGATGAATGTTGCACAGTTGAGCAGGCATGTATGTTACACATGTGACTTTGGAGAGTCTCGGTGTATAGGAGGATAGGAGTTATGAAGCTTGTTATTTAGATAATGTATTTAATTTGTTCTTGAGTCACATGGCAGCAAGTAAACCCATCAGCTTGAGAAAGCTTTTAATCTACAGCTCGGTAGCTCTGCAGCCATGGTGATTTTCGTCTCTGCTAATGCATCTGTGCTTTTTTTTTCTTCTCTCTATTTTCCCGTTTGAAATTGATGTTCCTTTCCTTGTTTTCAATTGTGAATTGCTCTGTTATTGTCTTAAGGAAGGGTGGTGTATCAAACCTAATAAACCAGAAACCAGAATTTCTGGTGTGCTACCAACATCAGCGGTCACTTGTATTGTGAGGGAGGAACTGTTCCTAATTACAATTGAAATCCCATGTGACATCCAACAGTTCTTATTTATCTAGATTAAAGTCTCAGAATCATCCTTAAAATGGCAAGATTTTGAGCACTGCTGCACTCTCTACACAGTCAATAAATCAGACCACTCGGGTATTGAGGTTCTGAACCAATGAATTTATTTGAAGACTCTTTAGGCAAATAATTGGCACAACAATAAGCAAACAATATTTACAAAGGGGCCCTTTTACTAAGCCATGTAAGTGTGTATGCGTGCTCAACATGTGCCAAAATTGAGTTACCGCCCTACCATGTGGCTCTTGTGGTAATTTCATTTTTGGCACACATCTGAAAAATTATTTTTATTTTCAGACGCGCACATTGGGTGCGCGCCAAGTGGCATTTGACGCATGTAGGTCATTGCCACCCGGTTACCACATGAGGCTTTACCGCTAGGTCAATGGCTGGCAGTAAGGTCTCAGACCCAAAATGGATGCGTGGCAATTTTCATTTTGCCACACGTCCATTTTTGGCAAAAATTTTAGAAAGGCATTTTTTACAGGTGCACTGAAAAATGATTCTGCACTCGCCCAAAACATGTGTCTACACTACCGCAGGCCATGTTTCAGCGCACCTTTGTAAAAAGGTCTCAAAGTCTCCTCATCACTCTTGCAACTTTTCTTCCTTTTGATATTATGGTGCTTATTTTAGAAGCGCTGTTCAGGTTTTGGAAGTCTGAAAACCAGCATGTAGACATTCATATTGCATGGAAGTCCAAATCCTAATTTTATGAAGCTGGAATACAGATATCAAAAACTGCAGTATGTAGTTATGGCAAGAGGGTGTGATCTGGGTTTGACACGGCGACATCCAGAGAAGGGGAGGAGGTTAGCAGTGTTCTAGTAGAAACTCTGAACTGAAGCAGCATTATTTGCCTCATCGGGGGAACAGAGATAGAGGTCAGTTGAAACTCCTTCACCTTCCCTCTCCTCTTGCCCATGACTGCCATAGGCTGAGAACCATAAGAACATATGGGTAGCCATACTGGATCAGACCAGTGGTCCATCTAGCCCAGTATCCTGTTTTCCAAAAGTGGCCAAGCCAGGTCACAAGTACCTGGCAGAAACCCAAATCGTGGCAACAATCCATACTACAAATCCCAGGGCAAGCAGTTGCTTCTCAAGACTGTCTCAATAGCAGACTATGGACTTCCCCTCAGAAAAGGTCAAGGAAGCCGGCAAGCACAGAGCATCTGAAGGTTTGCCTTTCCTCTACAGCGCCATCTTGGATTGGCCATTTAATTTATTATTATTTTTTATATGTCATTTGATTTTATGTAGATCATATGACTTCTGAAGCAGGAGTGCTTATGGAGAAACACGACTCATGTTGAGTCTTTGGGTATTGTTATGAGGCCTTGGATAATGTAACAGAATTTTGAGTTTTCTACAGTTGATGTTTCAATAAATGTATCTATGTTTATCTCTGAGACCCTCACTAACAAAGGCTATCAAAATGGTGTACATTCAAATGCAGTAGGTATTTTTCTGTCCCTGGAGGGCTCACAATTAAAAAATAAATCACAAAGCATTACAGTGGGATTTAAACTGGGTTCACAGGTTTTCAGACCACTTCTCTAACCATTAGGCTACTCCTTCACTCCACATGGATGTTTTATAACATGTAAATCTGTTGCTCTCAGCGGTGTTACATGCATTTATTGATTTTATACTGCAAGATTTACACCTCCTCATTGACCAGCAGATAAATTCACTTATCAAATCAATTTCAAAATCCTCTTTATTTTTTAATGTTCAATAAATGTTTCATATTAAATATGTTAGATTTAAAAAAAAATTTAAATTAAATACTCGTCTGTCAGTGAGAAGGTGGGTCTTGTAAATCTTGCAGTATAAAATCAATAGATGCTTGCAAGTAACACTGCTGAGACCAACAGATTTACATATAGTCTGTGGAGAGTTTTGATTTCTGTGATAGTTAATTATTTCCACGGAATATTTTTGCCATTTTGGTGAAGTTCATTTTAAAACATGGATATTCCATACTGTCACAATGACATCCATGTCCTTTGTTTTACCCCTGAACATTTCAGTTTGTCAAATGGACCTTCATGCTGGACATCACCAGCACATGGACATCCAAAAGGCTGTAGGTTGGTGGATCCTGTTCTAAAATACTAGTACCATCAGCGATGGACCAACCAGTACGTACCAAGGGCAGGGCAGTGTGGGCAGTCCAGGCAGCAAGGGGGTGCCACGGAGCAGCCTTGTGGCTATCGGCTTTTCCGGTCCCCTGCCCCCCTCTGACATTATTTCCTGTTCTGGGGCAGGGGACCAGCGGAGCCGAGAGCTGTATGACTACTCCATGCACCCCCTTGCTAGGAGGAAGGGTGGTTTGGGTGATGCACCTTGGTGGGGTGGGGGGGGGGTGTCGTGCCTCGGGGGTGATGCACCTGGGGGGGGGGGCACAGCAGCAACTTGCCCCAGGTGGTAAGCAAGCTAGGTATGCCACTACCTTATTCTGAGTCGGATGTCCTTTCAAAAATGCTTTTCAATGTGAATATCCTCTCTGTAGTTCTCCTTAATAACAGTGTAGCAGAAAGTATAAGAATGTTTCAAAGAAGATTTTCACTTACCGCTCATTCTATATAGTGTGCAAATTCGGTGTATAACTTTCATACTACAAAGGCAGTTAGATGCCAAAATGGGGGTGCGTGAAACAGCAGGTGCACACGTAAATTAACTCAGGAGCTATTCTGTAACTTGGTGCCTAAGTGTTCTAGCATGTAACTGCAAGGAACATTCAAGTGAGAGGGACATGGGTGGGCAACACATGCAACTTACAGAATACCGTCAGTTGTACATGCAGGATGTCACATTTAGGCTTGTGCATTTACACCACTTCGTTTTACCCCTGAACATTTCACTTTATTCCTATGGGCTCTGCTGTAGATAACTCAAATTAAGCTTTAGCAAAAGACCCCCTCAGGGATTCTGAGGCTCTTGTGCACTGCTTAGGTGACTTGGTCCTGATGGGATTTGTGTAGTGAGGACATAGCTAAGTGGTCCAGCATTTCACAGTGGTTCCAAGCATACTTGTTGCTATAAGTCATTTGTGCATTCTTCTGTCTCTGGAGCTGTTCCAGGATCTAGATCAAATGATTTTTGGTCCTGGTTACACTGCTGAAATAAACTATTCCCAAATTCTTCTTTACTCCTTGGTCCCAGGAGTGGGTGCAGCAGGTTCTCCATCACAGCACTGAGCTTAAGCGGCTACTATCACTGTAAATCCTACTACTACTACTATATATCATTTCTAAAGCGCCAAATCCTCCTGGATTTCGTACAGATTGTCCTGATGAGGGTAACCAGGTGTCTCTCTTCTATCACTGTCAGGCTTCTTCCCTGGAAGCACTGGGTTTGTGAGCCCTTGGACCACTACCATGGAGCGGCAGTGGCAGGCAAGGTCACCTTCAAAGCAGAGACGAGGCAAGGCTGGACTGGAACCCCGGACTGGAGTTCTGCACTGGTATACACAGGACTGGAACGCACCGGACGGGTGCGCACTGGACTGGTACACACTGGAGTGGAGCCCACTGGACTGGAACACACGGGACCGGAACCCGCTAGACAGGAACACACTGGGCCTAGGCTTCACCTACGCTTAGCCACCGTTCCCTGAGGGTTGAGCCCTCAGGTTCGGGCAGCCAGCAGGGCTTACAGGAAAACCGGAACTGGAACTAGCAAGCAGGAACAACAGGAATCAGGATACAGAAGTGCCCCCAGGCACCTAGGTGAAAGCAAGGCAGACAGGCAGCAAGAATCTGGGTTCAGGCAGTAGTCGGGTCAGGCAGCAGGCAGCAAGTATCGGGGTTCAGGCAGAGAGTAGTCAGATTCAGGCAATGGTCAGGTCAAGTAGTAAGACTATGGCTGGAGCTCCAGTAGCAAGGAGTACTGGCAGCGGACAGGACTAGGGCTGAAGCTCCAGAAGCAAAGGAAAACACACACAGGAAAACCAAAAAGCTAAACACAAGAAAACTAGTAAAGCTGTATACAAGCTAGCAAGAAAGCTATTGTCAGGTTCTCAGGTTCAGAGCCCGCGGGGCCGGGCTCTGGAGCAAACATGAGCCCTTGGGCTGCTGACGAGGAGCGACAGCAGCAGGCAAAACCCACCAACCAACACTGGGCAATAACACCGGCACCGGCAGGGACTGCAGGCACTGCCCAGCGAGCCGGAACACACGGACTGCAATCCCCTGGATTGGAGGACACAAGACTGGAACCCCCCGGACTGGAGGACACAGGACTGGAACACTGGACTGGAATCCCCCAGATTGGAACACACCAGACTGGTCCGTACAGCTTCACCTGCACTTAGCCACTGCTCCCCAAGGATTGAGCCCCTAGGTTTGAGTGGCCAGCAGGACTTACTGGATGACACCGGATGACACAGGGACCGGGACTGGAAACAGAAGTACTCCTAAATCCTAAACTGACCTAATTGCTCCCAAGCCCTAAACCAACAGAAGTGTTCCTAAGAGTAACCTAACAAAAGGACTTCTGAAACCCTATACTAACAGGAGTGCCCCTAGGCACTGACCTAACAGGAGTGCTTCTCACAGCACCAAAAAGAAAAGCAGGGGAGTTACAAGGGAAGGCAGGGAAGCTAAACACAAAGCTAATAAACATACCAGGGACCTTAGACGAAGCAAAGGCTGCAGTCTCTAAGTGATTAATAAAGCCCTTCAACACCTGAGGAGCAGCTGCAGCCATCAGTAAGCAACTCCGGAGGCTGTCCAGGCACAAACAAGAGAGACAAGTCCAGCAGCCTGGAAGAACTGGACCGGACTAAAGTCTGGAACAGGTAGGAACAGCAAGACAAAATATGGCAGCCACTGGCTCTAGCCACCAGCGGGGTGAGAGGAGCACAAACCAAGGAGCAGGTAGAGCGCACACAGAACATAGAGAGACTTAGAATACCTAGGTGCAGCACAGAGGAGCAAACAGAGCCAGGCTGGAGACAGAGGTAGAGCTAACTCAGGCAGCACCCCCAGGTGCAGTAGAGTGGAGTAATTAGAGCCAGCACACAGAAGGAAAACTACTCCAGAAAGGATAGGCAGAAGCCAGCTTAGAAGCTCACCCCCAGAAATAAGGTAAGTCTGAGGGTGGTCACAGCCACAGACGTGACAATCACTGCTTAGGCTTAGATGGCTAGGGCTTTTGTGCTGGAAGGGCTCTCACCTCATATGCTGATCATCAGCTAGAGAAGCAAGGAGCCAAAATAATGATTTTGAACTGAGCATGGGGTTTTCTTCTCTTGGTGTGAGTTCCCTCCAAAACCAAGCTCTGGTAGCACATTTGCTGTCCTCTACTGGATTTAACCCAGATATTCAATGCTGGGCCCTCTGTCTGACCTGTTACGTTCATAGTGGACCTTGTTCCTCCACCTCGGTGGTTGACTCCTGCTCTTGAAAATAAGTCAGCTCACATTGCTTCTTCTCTAGTTTCTGCAGGAACTGACCTAGGAAAGGTACTTTCGAGTGTACTTATACATCTTTACCTAACTGTGTAGTTGGAGATATATCCTTAAAAGAGGTTTATGATGCTATAATGAAGATGGATGAAAACTTAAATGATAATCTTTACAGTTTAACAAATTTTCAGAGGAAGTAGTGGACAAAGTGACTGAACACGATGCCAGATTGCTTAAGGTGGAGCAAGGTTTGGAGAATTTTAATTCACATATTTCTTTAGGCCAATCTGCCTAAAAAAGTGGCGGCAAAGGATAGTTTAATGATGCATCTCCACCTCGAAAAACAGATATAATTTTCTGAACCAAGAGTTTTATTAATGTATCTTAAAGTCAGTTATAAGTTCAACAGTGGCAAAGGCAAAATGTGACAAAACAGAACATAAGTACATAAGTATTGCCATACTGGGACAAACCAAAGGCCCATCAAACCAAAGGCCCATCAAGGCCCATCAAGCTCAACATCCTGTTTCCAACAGTGGCCAATCTAGGTCACAAATACCTGGTAAGATCCCAAAAATGTACAAAACATTTTATGCTGCTTATCCCAGAAATAGTGGATTTTCCCTAAGTCCAATTTAATAATGGTCTATGGACTTTCCTTTAGGAAGCCATCCAAACCTTTTTAAAACTCTGCTTAGCTAACCTCCTTTACCACATTTTCTGGCAACGAATTCCAGAGTTGAATTACATGTTGAGTGAAGAAAATGTTTCTCTGATTTGTTTTAAATTTACTACTTTGTAGCTTCATCGCATGCCCCCTAGTCCTAGTGTTTTTGGAAAGCGTAAACAGACGCTTCACGTCTACCCGTTCCATTCCACTCATTAATTTATAGACCTCTATCATATCTCCCCCTCAGCCGTCTTTACTGTACAGTAACTGTAGAAAGAGTATTTATAATGTCTCTCCAGAATTTCATTCTTATTTCTCATCAGTACAGTATGCCTTTTTCTCCTACTTCCTACCACTGAGGGCGGCAGGGTCAGACACAGTTCTCCTAGTCCTTGCTTCTATTGCCAAGTGCAGAAAGTGTTATCAGTTCCTTTCAGGCTGTTACCACTCACTGTTTCCAGGCATTAGTTGTGGGACCCAGGGGCTCTGAACTCAGAAGGCGTCTCCTTGATATAGATCCTATTAGATGTACCATGACCATTTAGAACACCTGCTGAGATAATAAGGGATGACGTTATCCTTCAGCCTTTAGATGTTCCTGAAGCACGAGTCATAAGAATATAGAACATAAGAATAGCTATACTGGGTCAGACCAAAGGTCCATCTAGCCCAGTATCCTATCCTGTTTCCAAAAGTGGCCAATCCAGGTCACAAGTACCTGGCAGAAACCCAAATAGTAGCAACATTCTATGCTATCAATCCCAGGGCAAGCAGTGGCTTCCTAGTTGTCTCAATAGCAGACTATGGATTTTTTGTCCAGGAACTTGTCCAAACCTTTTTAACAAAGATATAGTAACCACTGCTACCACATCCTCTGGCAATGAGTTCCAGAGCTTAACTGTTCATTGAGTGAAAAAATAGGTCCTCTTTTGTTATAAAAATATTTCCATGTAACTTCATTGAGTGTCTCCTGGTCTTTGTACTTTTTGAAAGAGTGAAAAGTCGATTCACTTCTACTCGTTCTACACCACTCAGGATTTTGTAGAGCTCAATCATATTTCCCCTGAGCTGTCTTTTTTTCCAAGCTGAAGAGCCCTAACCTCTTTAGCCTGTTCTTGTATGAGAGGAGTTCTACCCCCTTTATCATTTTGGTTGCTCTTCTTTGAACCTTTTCTAATTCAGCTATATCTTTTTTGAGATACGGCAACCAGAACTGAACACAGTACTCAAGGTCGTGGCCAGGGTGCCTCATTGTTATCCACAACTGTAGCTCAGTTTCTTCTTCTCCTGTGATTAGAAAGACTGAAGAGGGGTCACTCCCTCATGCAATCATACAGGTTAGCAAGTTTATTGGTTCTAGTTCTTGCACTTCAGTATCTTACACACTTGTTATGCCTATTTGAGTACTGGTGTGGGTGACACAGTAAAGGCCGAATATTTCTGAGACCTACATTGATAAAAGCTTAGCCTGAAAATTCTCACTAGCATGTATTACTAACCATTTCTATAGCACTGCTAGACATATGCAGCACTGTATACATTATATACAGGTACTTTCTTTTTCCCTAGAGAACTCATATTCTAAGTTTTTGTACCTGGGGCAACGGAGGGTTAAGTGACTTGCCCGAGGTCACAAGGAGCTGCAGTGGGAATCAAACTCAGGTCACTAGGAGCAAAGCCTGCTGCACAAACCATTAGGCTACTCCTCTTCCATATGGTAGGTCAAAGCCTGGAGGTGTAAAACTTAAGATACTGTTCCTGTGTGGGGGTCTCTGTTTTATAGTCAGGGGAAGTTTCTGTCGCTATCAGAGCCTCCCTTTGATTATAAAGGACACTCCTCTTGTTCTTCCACTTTCCTGTAATTTCTAGCTTTTTCTGGAAAGAATTAAAAAAAAAACTCATCTGTAAATCATCAATCTGCCTGCCCACAAATGAGGTCAGCCAGATGGTTTTATTCTATTGGTAGACTAAAGTAGAAACACTGAAAATTCACACAAACTCTCCTCACTGCTGAATTCCTCAGGCTACAGGAAACTAGATGTTCAGTTACTATTTCACACACTAATTCTGAATTAGTCATAAATTTTCTATTGGGAGAGGGGGCAATTTCTCCAATTGGATTAGTTTTATATATACTATCATTTGATGCAAATAGAACCTTTGCTAAAATAACTCAACTTGTGGTAAAATAACTTTACTTAACAGTAGCCCAGGTTGAGAACTTCCCTCCTTAGAGCTGTCAAACAAAATTTTCACAGAAAAATAAACATTTCTTGCATATCTTTGCTTTCATGCCACCAGAACAAAGAGGAACAGTGGGAGTTTACAACAGGCTGATTCTGCTATCGGGTTAGAAAAGGCCTGCCAGAGTGAGATATTACTTGCCAGTGAATCAGGTTCAGGGCCACCGAGGGGGGGGGGGGGGGCAGGGGGGACAAAATTCCCCGGGCCCGGGCCTCCAAGGGGGGCCCGGCGCCACAGTCTCCTCCACCCGCCCTCCCCCTCCGTCCACCACCGGGCCGGACCCCCCTGAATTCAAATCATAGCGTCTCACCTCGACCTCGCTCCGTGTGAAAGAAGTGCAGCAGTGGCATTCTGCAGATTGCCTCCCTTTGGGCCTTCCCTCCTTGTGTCCCGCCCTCATCTGACGTAACTTGCGAGAGGGTGGGGCACAGGGAGGGAAGGCCTGAAGGGAGGTGATCTGCAGACTGCAGCTGCTGCGCTTCTTTCACATGGAGCGAGGTTGAGGTGAGGCACTATGATTTGAATTCAGGGGGGCCGGGCCCGGTGGTGGACGGAGGGGGGCGGTGACGACAACAACCTCGGGGGGGGGGGGGGGCAGGGGCGGCCTTGCCCCGGGCCCGGCCCAGTTTCTCGGCAGCCCTGGTCAGGTTCACTGAGGTCATGTGCTCCGCTGGTGATGAAATAGCAATATTGTCAAAGGGCAAAAAATGGACTGTGTTATGATTAATAGGTTAGGCAACGCAAAATTCTAACAGTAGAAAAGGGAATTTAGGTCCCAAATTAGGGACGCAGGGCTAGAAAAGAGTCTAGAAAAACAACAGATATCTCTCAAGTTATGCAACCATGATGAACTGGAATCACAAGGCTTAGTGCAGCATGAACTAAAAATAAAACCTATGGACTGAAATGTAGCCTGAAGGGTATGTGGAGGGGCATTTTCGATATGACATCCAAAGAGAGAAATAAACGTTTATCAGAAAACATTTAAAAAACAAAGTCTATAATGGAAGAAAAAAACTAAACATTTTCTGATATTTGAAAATACTCCCAAAACAACATTTTGAAAGAAGACATCCCAAAAATTTCCCAGACATTTTGAGATAAACATTTCCACCAATCAAAAATACCCTAAGTAAAACGTCCAATGTTCCCCGCATCCCAAAAACATCCGTGGCAACGGCAGGACATTCCCTCCACATGCAAAACGTGCATACATACCTCTGCAAATAGAGGAACATTCCTCAGTGCCAACAGATATGTCATTGAGAAGGGAGCCTAATTTCTCTATTACAGAGACTGAGCTCCTAGTTCTTCTGTGCCTGAGGCACAGAAGACAAATTTTAAAGTACCACCACCACCTGCTCCCCCCCTTCCACATCATTTCAATGAGGGCATGGAGAACAATAAGAAGACCCTGCCAAGGTAAGTGTGCAGCATTGCCCCCAGTAGCACAGCACCACTCAAGTGCAAGCACCATATGTAGCAGGGTCACATGCACTCAGATCCCTTTGTTGTTCCAATGCATGTCATTGATTTGTCAAAAGAAAGGGAAAAATGAATTGCTGAAATCACAATGTACAGAATATCCAATGACAACTAATTATGAGCCCCCCCTCTATTAACCATGCAATGCTAAAATGAGAGGCTGCAGCACATATCTGATTCCCCTCCCCCTCCTGGCCCATGCCTACATGGGAATGTTGGCAGCAGCTCATTAAAGTACAGTGAGATGCCCAAAGGCACACCTACTTTACCCCTCTGCCCATCCCCACCTCCCAGCAATAGTGCACATGCTCCACAGAAAGGCCACTATGCCACCTTCTGTCCCTATGGCCATCTCAGCTCACATAGCACCTGTGCCTGTTTAATGCATACCCATCTCCTCAGCCTCTCCCCCGAATCTGCCTATTGCCATTTGTCACTGGCTATGTGAGGAGCATTGCACAATATGTTGTAAAGAATAATAATGAATATGACGACAGGCAGGCCCATCACCTGAATCTTGTCTCCACCAACTTGTGTTTTGTAGACCGTTTGGAGTTCACCGGGACCTCGAGTCATTCCAGCGCTGGTACTGGCATGTCTGGCAGGGAAGTAGGAACAAAGGAGGGCTGAATAAAACCCAGGAACAATGGAATTAAAAGTTTATTATTATGGTATGTATAAAAATGACATAAAATCAATGCTCAACAATTCAATATATAAGAATCAATACACAGTAAAATAAATATGCTAAAAAAAGTAATATACAGTGAGTGTAAGGTCAGTACATAAGACTCATCTCAGTGCTTAAGACTTATCAATGGTATACAATGAGTGTAATGTCAGTGCACAAAGTTCAAATCAGTGCTTAAGACATAAATACCACAGACTGCCTAGTGGTTAGTGCAGCGGACTTTAATCCTGGGGAACTGGGTTCGATTTCCACTGCAGCTCCTTGTGACTGTGGGCAAGTCACTTAACCTTCCATTGCCCCAGGTACAAAATAAGTACCTGTATATATGTAAACCGCTTTGAATGTAGTTGCAAACTACCACAGAAAGGTGGTATATCAGTCCCATTTCCCTCTGTCCTCAATCAAGGCCTGAGTATGCAGCTACTCTTCTTACACTGTGCCCACAACCCCCAAATCTATGTTGCAGCTAACCCCCAACCTATGACATGACAGGGAAACAAAGTGTGTGGGGGGGGGGGGGGGGGGGGGGAAAGCCCTTTGGAAAGCATCCTCTAGCGGCCAAGACAAAAATGTCCAGCATTTCACACACACCTACCTAGCACATTTCAACTGCTTTGGCAGGGGAAATAAAACAGCAACCTCAAGCACTCACAGTAGGAATCAAACCCACATCCTATACATGCAGAGCACACAGACCTAACCCCTACACCAAACACATAAATCACAAAGAATTGTGTGAGGAGAATACACTGACCTTAGAGGGCCCTCACAGCATCAGTTGTTTCCCCCAGTGGATGGTCTATCATGCCCCTTAACCCATACTCATTATATAGACCATTGTCAGCTCCAAAGGTTGGTATGCTGTCCTGTGAGACATCCCTCAAGGGCCAAGCTGGGGGTCCCTGAAATCTACTACTACTACTACTTAACATTTCTAGAGCGCTACTAGGGTTACGCAGCGCTGTACAAATTAACAATTAAGGATGGTCCCTGCTCAGAAGAGCTTACAATCTAAAGGACGAAATGTCAAGTTGGGGTAGTTAAGATTTCCTGAGAAGAGGTGTAGTGATTAGGTGCCGAAGGCGACATTGAAGAGGTGGGCTTTGAGCATTGATTTGAAGATGGGTAGGGAGGGGGCACGGCGTATGGGCTCAGGGAGTTTGTTCCAGGCATGGGGTGAAGTGAGACAGAAAGGGCGGAGCCTGGAGTTGGAGGTGGTGGAGAAGGGTACTGAAAGGAGGGATCTGTCTTGAGAGCGGAGGTTACGGGTAGGGACGTAAGGGGAGATGAGGGTAGAGAGGTAAGGAGGGGCCGCAGATCGAGTGCATTTGTAGGTGAGTAAGAGAAGCTTGAACTGTATGCGGTATCTGATTGGGAGCCAGTGGAGTGACTTGAGGAGAGGGGTGATATGAGTATATCGGTTAAGGTGGAAGATAAGACGTGCGGCAGAGTTCTGGATGGACTGAAGGGGGGATAGATGGCTACGTGGGAGGCCGGTCAGGAGTAGGTTGCAGTAGTCAAGGCGAGAGGTAATGAGAGAGTGGATGAGAGTTCGGGTGGTGTGCTCGGAGAGGAAGGGGCGAATTTTGCTAATGTTATAGAGGAAGAAGCGACAGGTCTTGGCTATCTGCTGGATATGCGCAGAGAAGGAGAGGGAGGAGTCGAAGATGACACCGAGGTTGCGGGCAGATGAGACGGGGACGATGAGGGTGTTATCAACTGAGATAGAGAGTGAAGGGAGAGGGGAAGTGGGTTTGGGTGGGAAAACAATAAGTTCAGTCTTAGACATATTCAGTTTCAGGTGGCGGTTGGACATCCAGGCAGCAATGTCGGATAAGCAGGCCGAGACTTTGGCCTGGGTATCCGCAGTGATTTCTGGTGTGGAGAGATAAAGCTGGGTGTCGTCAGCATAAAGATGATAGTGGAAACCATGAGAAGAGATCAGGGAGCCTAAGGAAGAGGTGTAGATTGAAAAAAGAAGGGGCCCAAGGACAGATCCCTGAGGAACTCCAACAGAGAGCGGGATAGGGGAGGAGGACGAACCATGAGAGTGTACTCTGAAGGTACGATGGGAGAGATAAGAGGAGAACCAGGAGAGGACAGAGCCCTGGAACCCAAGGGAGGCCAGTGTGTCAAGAAGTAGGTTGTGATTGACAGTGTCAAAAGCGGCGGAGAGGTCGAGGAGGATGAGGATGGAGTAGTGACCTTTGGATTTGGCGAGGAATAGGTCATTGCAGACTTTAGATAGTGCCGTTTCTGTCGAGTGTAGGGGGCGAAAGCCGGATTGAAGCGGATCAAGGATGGCATGAGAGGAGAGAAAATCAATGCAGCGGCTGTGAATGGCGCGTTCAAGTATCTTGGAGAGGAAGGGTAGGAGGGAAATGGGGCGGTAGTTGGAGGGACAGGTAGGGTCAAGTGATGGTTTTTTGAGGAGTGGAGTGACCACAGCATGCTTGAAGGTGTCCGGAACAGTTGTAGTGGAGAGAGAGAGGTTGAGGATATGACAGATGGTGGGGGTGATGGTAGGAGTGATGGTGTTAAGTAGGTTAGTGGGGATGGGGTCAGAGGAACAGGTGGTGGCTTTCGAGGAGGAGAGGAGATGGGCGGTTTCCTCTTTGGTGATAGCAGGAAAGGAGGAGAAGGCCTGGGTAGGTTGGATGAGAGAGTGGGATATAGGCTGAAGAGGAGGAGAAGGATTAGTGGTGAATTCGAGGTTGATCTTCTGGACCTTGTCACGGAAGTAGTGGGCCAGAGATTGAGGAGAGAGTGAAGGGGGGGTGGGAGCAGAGGGCACTTTGAGGAGGGAGTTGAGGGTGGCTAAGAGACGACGAGGGTTAGAGCTGAGGGAATTAGTCAATTGGATGTAATAGTCCTGCTTAGCGAGGAATAGGGAGGATTGGAAGGAGGATAGCATGAATTTGAAGTGAATGAAGTCAGTAAGGGTGCGAGATTTCCTCCAGAGGCGTTCAGCCGAACGGGCGCAGGAGTGAAGGTAACGGGTGCAAGGGGTCAGTCAGGGCTGGGGATTGGTACGCCTTGTGGGCCGGGAGGTGGACGGTGCAAGGGTGTCTAGAGCAGAGGAGAGAGTGGCATTGTAAGTGGAGACAGCTTTGTCAACAGATTTGGAGGACAAGATGGAAGGGAGGAGAACAGAGATAGTAGAGGATAAGGTGGAGGGGTCAACAGCCTGGAGATTTCTGGACGTAGTAGTTAGTGTTGGGCGAGATTGAGGGGGAGGGTGCTGAAGTGTGAATGTGATAAGGTGGTGGTCGGAGAGAGGAAGAGGTGAAACGCAGAAAGTGGAGGGTGAGCAAGTAGAAGAGAGGACGAGATCAAGACAGTGGCCAGATTTGTGAGTAGGGGTGGTGGGGCTCAGTTGGAGGTTGAAGGAGGAGGTAAGAGTGAGGAACTGAGAAACATATGAATCGGAAGGGTTAAATCTCCATATTAGAGCGGGCCCCTAACCACCCCTTATAGAAACTCTCACCTATATGTACACTTCCCCTCCTCCCCCAGGGTACCACCCAAATTATAGCTATGTGTTACAGTGGTGGAAATAAGTATTTGATCCCTTGCTGATTTTGTAAGTTTGCCCACTGACAAAGACATGAGCAGCCCATAATTGAAGGGTAGGTTATTGGTAACAGTGAGAGATAGCACATCACAAATTAAATCCGGAAAATCACATTGTGGAAAGTATATGAATTTATTTGCATTCTGCAGAGGGAAATAAGTATTTAATCCCTCTGGCAAACAAGACCTAATACTTGGTGGCAAAACCCTTGTTGGCAAGCACAGCGGTCAGACGTCTTCTGTAGTTGATGATGAGGTTTGCACACATGTCAGGAGGAATTTTGGTCCACTCCTCTTTGCAGATCATCTCTAAATCATTAAGAGTTCTGGGCTGTCGCTTGGCAACTCGCAGCTTCAGCTCCCTCCATAAGTTTTCAATGGGATTAAGGTCTGGTGACTGGCTAGGCCACTCCATGACCCTAATGTGCTTCTTCCTGAGCCACTCCTTTGTTGCCTTGGCTGTATGTTTTGGGTCATTGTCGTGCTGGAAGACCCAGCCACGACCCATTTTTAAGGCCCTGGCGGAGGGAAGGAGGTTGTCACTCAGAATTGTACGGTACATGGCCCCATCCATTCTCCCATTGATGCGGTGAAGTAGTCCTGTGCCCTTAGCAGAGAAACACCCTCAAAACATAACATTTCCACCTCCATGCTTGACAGTGGGGACGGTGTTCTTTGGGTCATAGGCAGCATTTCTCTTCCTCCAAACACGGCGAGTTGAGTTCATGCCAAAGAGCTCAATTTTTGTCTCATCTGACCACAGCACCTTCTCCCAATCACTCTCGGCATCATCCAGGTGTTCACTGGCAAACTTCAGACGGGCCGTCACATGTGCCTTCCGGAGCAGGGGGACCTTGCGGGCACTGCAGGATTGCAATCCGTTATGTCGTAATGTGTTACCAATGGTTTTCGTGGTGACAGTGGTCCCAGCTGCCTTGAGATCATTGACAAGTTCCCCCCTTGTAGTTGTAGGCTGATTTCTAACCTTCCTCATGATCAAGGATACCCCACGAGGTGAGATTTTGCGTGGAGCCCCAGATCTTTGTCGATTGACAGTCATTTTGTACTTCTTCCATTTTCTTACTATGGCACCAACAGTTGTCTCCTTCTCGCCCAGCGTCTTACTGATGGTTTTGTAGCCCATTCCAGCCTTGTGCAGGTGTATGATCTTGTCCCTGACATCCTTAGACAGCTCCTTGCTCTTGGCCATTTTGTAGAGGTTAGAGTCTGACTGATTCACTGAGTCTGTGGACAGGTGTCTTTCATACAGGTGACCATTGCCAACAGCTGTCTGTCATGCAGGTAACGAGTTGATTTGGAGCATCTACCTGGTCTGTAGGGGCCAGATCTCTTACTGGTTGGTGGGGGATCAAATACTTATTTCCCTCTGCAGAATGCAAATAAATTCATATACTTTCCACAATGTGATTTTCCGGATTTAATTTGTGATGTGCTATCTCTCACTGTTACCAATAACCTACCCTTCAATTATGGGCTGCTCATGTCTTTGTCAGTGGGCAAACTTACAAATTCAGCAAGGGATCAAATACTTATTTCCACCACTGTATATGGTGATTTGTATGCACTGCCATCAGTCATGGCCCTAAAATTGCTAGCATAAGATAGATGCTCCCAAACCTAGCTTTCCCACCTAAACGTCTAGGAACTGCTGTTATCCTGGGGGTCCCTGCAGAGATGGCCAGAAGTATAGGCAGCTCCCACAGGTTCTCCAGCCATCTCTTATCCAGCTGTAAAACACATAGGAATGGGGATGCGCACACACACACCTACATCCATGACAACAACTGTAACAAATGCTTCATCCGTTCAGCAGCACAGTGCCATACTACCTCCCAGCCACTGCCTGCTCTCCCAGGGCCTTCCAGTAGTGCCAGAACCCATTCTACTTCCCATAGTCAGACAGCCCTCTCAGGGGAAAAACAACACTGATATCATTACCTTTGCAGTTCCCTGCTATGTCATCTCATTGCTAATATACCTTAGATATGTCCCCCAGGTAAGAACAACTGCCCACAGTTGTCCCAGTTCTTGACAGTCAGCTGCACCACTATGCAAGCCATGTAGGTTGTGTTGATCTCATTGGCAAACCTTTTACACACACAGGGCACCATCCAGCTGCTCAACACCCAGCCCAAGACCAGCCTGGTCCCACCCACACCACCCACACCAGGCCACACAGCAGCCACAGTAGATTACCCAGGACCAGATGAGGGCAACCTACAATACGCTCCACAGCAGCCTGCCCAGGAGGCACTGTTGGAGTAAGTAGTCCTGGACCCAGAGCTCTGGAAGATGCCAGTCCCTCCCTCACAGCTGGAGGCTGAAGAGGGGGAGGGACCAGTGGAACGACATGCCCCCATTGGAGGGGGAAGACCAGTCCTCCCCTCACACACTGGAAGGCACAGCTGCTGAGGGCAGCATTCCACCATCTCCAGCTCCTGCAGCAAGTTTCATCCATGCACAGAGACTTGCTGCAGGAGCAGGTGACACAGAGACAATTACTGGTGCAGGAGATGGGGGCATAAAGCAGATCCTGCTGCAGATTGTTTCCCTGCTCCTGAAGTTCCATGAGGAGTGGCATGACCCTTAATGAGGGCAATGGACTTTCCCCACTGTTTATCCCCCAATTTTTAAATGTTTTGAAATACAAGGTTGAAATAGTTTTGCATATAAAGGTTTATGTCTCCTTTTTCTACAGAATATGTTGATATCCTGATATGCATGGCTGACAGGTGTTGTGGTTTAAACACTAATAGCCAAGCCCTGGGAAAGAGAGACTGAAGAACTGTGTGTGTGGGGGTGGGGGGGGGGGGTTCCAGACAGGGAGAGAAGTGTCCAAAGGGCCCTCCGTTTCCACAATCAGAGCAGCTCCCCCTGAATGTCAAGTGCTCTACCATAGGGCTGTGCTGAAGAAGAGGGATCTAATGGGTCCTGTAGCAGAAGGGCCTGTGACACTCACATGCCCTCCACCCCCATTATCCCAGCCCCCCCCCCCCAAACCATCATGTTGTGCCTCCAGTAGTTAAAAATTAGATGATGGCAAATATCTTAGGGCCTACCACAGCCTGCAATACCAGTTGAACTAAGGTTGCCCACCACAGCACTTGACACAGATGTCAGGTCTATGGGGGGGGGGGGGGGGCAACCACAGGCCTGCAGTCTACCTTACCACTCCTTTGTCCCAGGTCTTGACTGTACGGCATCTTGGAATGGGGTCTTCCAGAGTGGTCCTGGGGGCAGGCAGACCCTCAGTCGGTAAGGAAATGATCAAGACAACTGTATGAGAGACATGTGCAGGGAGTGTTGCTGGTGCACACACACATGTCTCAGATAGATTCCTGGGCCAGCTCCTCACCCAGCTTCCAGGACTTGGCAAGCCAATATATGGCTATATGGCCTCTTGACTCGGGAAGGGCTTTACCTCCAGATACCCTACAGCCATGAGCTGAGCTGGTGTTCCTCCAGGTATTAGGGAAACATTTTGAAGGTACAAGGAGTAAAGGAGATTACCCCCTAATGTAGCTACAGTTACCTGGAAATAAGAATACAAATAGGTCACAGAAATAGCAATGTGGGTCACAGAATGGGGCAGACTGCCCATCTATCACTTTAAAACTTTGTAGCCATCTGTCCCCTGGGGGTGAAATATCTGGCTATTCTTTTATACCAATGCTACTGCCAGATATCTGGTCTGAGGGAAAGCTGGGTTTGATGGGGCTGCATGGTCTGTGACATAAACATTGGTGGACAGCTGGCATGCTGGTCTCCCAGTCCATCTCCATCCTGGAGGCTGGAACCTGGGTCCCATCAAATGTCCCTTGCCAAAGATTCTAGGTATATGGTTGCACTGCTGGCCACAGATAGGGGGCCACATATACCAATGTGAGCCACAATTTGTCTATTCTAAGCACTTCCCTGTCTGTTGCTGACAGCTTGCAGCAGGAGACCAGCTCCATAATCCCCCTTCACCTTGCAGCTCCATACCCTTTTGACACACTGCACAGAGCTGCTCAAAGTACAGGTATGTTGTCTCACACTAGCCACCTGTCTGGTATGAGCCAGCAGGTGTGCATAGGCAGTGCCTAGACTATAGTTTACTCTCTGTTTTGCATGCTTCCTTACTCACAACCAACATGTCTGAGGGCTTGGGAAGATGCATAGACAGCTGCTTCCTATACACATTTACATATTTACAGTAACGGTGGACATTGGAGGAAAGGAAAGGGAAATCAACTATATACAACTTTGGGGGATATATATTTGAGGAGGGAAAGGAACTGTTATATACATGCCTGTTTTTTCACAATAACAACCAGTCAGGTAGTAACCAGCAGGTGAGCTTGCCCATAGGAGAGACTAGACTTTAATGTGTGTTCATCAGACCAGAGGGCAGGGGAATTATGTAGTCACCTGCAGGGGAGGAAGAGCGGGAACTGTTACTGGAGGAGTTCCCCTCCCCCCCCCCCCCCCAGTGGAATATACAGATGACCCTGTAGAAGGTGAGGGGCCATACCTCTCGGCCTACTGAACATGAGAGGCAGGAGAGGGATAAATTTAACATATGCTGGAATTCAGAGGCTTATAGGGGTGAGGTCACTATTTAGGAAATAACAATCAATACATAAAATGGTTCCCCCTCAACCTTGGGAATGGGTGGGCACATGGTCAAAGTTGAACCGGGGGGGGGGGGGGGGGGGGGGGGCTTACCACACAAATGGAAATGTGAAGGACTGCCACTAAACAATAGGAGCAAACTGAAGAGAGACATGAAACACAAAGCTGGAGAAAAGCCACCAGATGTGGATCCCATGAACCTGTGGAGAACATTGTGTACTGACCTATTCCCAGGGCATCCTCTCCACTCGGGTCTATCCTGTCCTGTAGCCAGGTCCTGCAAAAAGCAAGAAATCCTTTGTTAGCAGATACATAGGGCACAACAGGTCTCAGGTCAGCTCCCTACCAGAAGGACTCTGCTTATCTGCAGACAGTAGCCAAAGGGGACTACAGCTGGCTCATGACTGTCAATATTCAGCTGCCTGATGCTGCAGAAACAGAATGTTGGTTTACACATTTATTAGTTCATAATGTATTTTATGACCATGGTTCATTATTTCACTGTATTTATACATTTATATCATATATTTAATACTGTGCCAATTTTTGCATACATATTTTTATGTGTTTTATTACATTTCATTTATATATGTCATTGATTTTATTTGTACATGTATGTTCGTAGACTCCTGAGGAAAGCCTTTTAGGCTGAAACACGATTTGTGTTGTGTCTTGGATATTTAAATAAAGAAGACTGGTTTGACCATTGACTGATGCTCTTTCTTTCGTCACCCTCGCTGTGTTCGTTTGGTTTGGAATTATAAAAGGTACATAGAAGGGTGACAAAAATGATAAAGGGGAAGGAACGAGTTTCCTGTGAGGAAAGGTTAAAGTGGCTAGGGCTCTTCAGCTTGGAGAAAAGGCGGATGAGGGGAAATACGATGGAGGTATATAAAATAAGTGGAGTGGAACGGGTAGACGTGAATCACTTGTTTACTCTTTCTAACAATGCTAGGACTAGGGGGCATGCAATGAAGTTACAAAGTAGTAAATTTAAAACAAATTGGAGAAAACAGGATACTGGGCTTGATGCACCACCAGTCTTATCCAGACACCTGGAAATGAGGCAAACATCAAATTTTTGCAATCAGAACAAATTTTCAAATAACACACAGCAAAACAAAAATGTAGCAAATGCTTTTATAATTTTTTCCAAGTGACGTATACTGGATTCAATTTACAAACTATAACAGTGCAAGACAAATATTAGATAAGTATCCTTAAGTTTAATTTTCTATTACTACTTACCTAAAGTTAGCAACAATGTATCTCTACAAAGGATCGACACTTTGGGGCTAATGTTTAATGAACTTAGAATTCCAAAGTTCCGTGGTAACCTATGGAACTTTTTATAAGTCTAAGCGTTTTGAAAACACACCCCTCGTGTTCACTTCTTTCTCAACAAGTGTAATAACCCTTCCAGAAACAGGACCTCAGATAATTAAAACTGTTTCCTTTTTGTCTCTCTGTCTTTTTATCTGTCCCTCTCTTTTCCTTTTTTATGTGTTATTTATCTGTCTTCTCTGCCCCAGGTTTGTCTCACCAGTCTTTCTTTACTTTCTTCTGCCTTTTTCTTTCTTTATGTTGGAGCTGACTCACCACCGGCTCCTTCTATGCTGAGGGTGCCTACTGCCTGCCTTTAGTAAATGAAAAGGAAGGAAGACCCTACACCTATGTATTCAACATATTTTTTAAAATGTCACTAAAACTATCTTTTGAAAAATAAAGGTTAGAGTCCCTGCTAGCCACCCACAGAGAATCCCGTGGAGGGGCATAATCGAACGCGAACGCCCATCTCCATGGGTGTCTATGTCTGAAAATGGGTATGTGAAGAGGCGGGACAGACCGTATTTTCGAAAAAGATGGGTGTCCATCTTTCGTTCCAAAAATACAGTTTGGACGGACCAAATGCCATGGATTTGGTCCTTTCTGAGATGGGCGTTTTTGTTTTTTTTTAGCGATAATGGAAACTAAAAACGCCCAGCTCAGAAACGTCCTAATCCAAGCCTTTTGGTCGTGGAAGGGACAAATGTACAACACTACCATAGCTCTTAGGGGTGAAGGGGTCAACTACATGTGGCTACAGTGGGTTTTAGAGGCCTCCCATTTACCACCACAAGTGTTACAGGTGGGGGGGGGGGGGGGGCTGGGTCTGCCTGCCTGAAGTGCACTGCAGTACCCACTAAAAGTGCTCCAGGGACAGGACTTGTTGCTGGTGTATAACCTTGGCACAGCAGTTCATACCTGAAGACTAATCTCGCTGAAAACGCCCTTTATTTGAATAAGCACGTTTACTCACAGTTAACTGCAGATCAGAGGTTGTGCCCCACTGGCAACGAGTCTCGCTGGTACTGAGATTAGCAGTAGGTCCGAGCTGGCAGAATGGTGTACAATGCCCTCTTTCAGCAACATTCAAGGTAAGAACTAAGTGCTGTAACGTGGCTAACACATGAAAGGGATCTAAAAGTGTCTTACACAAATGGCCACTACCTCATGGACTACTGGAAACAAAACCGGGCACACTCTGACCCAGTAAGCAGAGGGAAAAGCACCATGGGAGTAGAGCCTATCAACTACCAACATCATGAGCATTTAACACAAGCTAGTGGAATCACGGAGCCCAATACCCTACACCCACCACAATGCATTGCTGATGTGACTCTGCAGTGCCCTTAACAGAAAAGGTGTCACACTCACCCGAGACCCACATCAGAACCAGGGAAAGGCTGTCAGAGGATAGAACATATTCTGCTGTCATGGAGGTGGGTACGGCATTTGAGGCTGGCATACAGGCTGGGAAAAAAAGTTTGTAAAGTGTTTTTTTTTTTGGTGGGAGGGGGTTAGTGACCACTGGGGGAGTCAGGGGAGGTGATCCCCGATTCCCTCCGGTGGTCATCTGGTCAGTTGGGGCACTTTTTTGGGACTTGGACCTGAAAAAAAGGGTCCAAATAAAGCAGATCAAATTCTCGTCAAAAACGCCCTTCCTGTTTCGATTATCAGCTAAAGACGCCCATCTCTCCTCAGCCGATAACCACGCCCCAGTCCTGCCTTCACCACGCCTCCGACAAGCCCCCATGATGTTTGTTCGTCTCCGTGACGGACTGCAGTTGAGGACGCCAAAAATCGGGTTTCGATTATACCGATTTGGGCGCCCACGGGAAACGGACGCCCATCTCCCGATTTGAAATATGGGCATCTTTCTCTTTCAAAAATAAGCTGGATAGTCAGCTCACATGTACAATTTTCCTGTTCCAGCAATATAAAGTTGCTTTATCCTAATAATACAAGTTTACCCTTCATAAGTGCTTAACTTCAAACAGGGTAGACACTGTCCCTCAGCTGCCAGCCTGAGTGAATATTTTAACCCCTTACAGGGTTAAATTATGCTCACCTTTACTTCATTCAAACATTCCACTAAGGCTTGACAGTTTTCTTTAAAACAAAAGCACACTAAGGAACGTTTCCTTTACATTAAATTTGTCAGTTCTGTAAGTTACCCTTTTTAACCTTCCATACACAATCTAATGAAGAATTTTTATCATTGATACATTCTAAACTTTTGCTGAGTTTTTTTTAAATGGCAGTGACTTTTAATACTCCTTTTGACAGAAGTACTGTCCACATGAACACTTTAAAAACAGTACCTTCCAGCTCTATTTTCCCTCTGTCAGGACCAATTACTTGCCTGACAACTCAGATGGCAGAAAATTAAGTTCATTAATTTTTACAGCCCCTTCCTCTTTGCTCATAAATTCAAAAAGATAACAGTGAGGAGAAAACCTTTTTTTTTTTTCACAGTTCTTCTGACCAAACTCACAGGCAACCATGCTGTTTGCTGAAGCCACAATACCGGCAGGGCTTCACAACTTTAACTAGGTCATTCACATCTCACTTACGTGAGCAAACTTTTCTTAAAGCTACAAAAAAAAATCCTCTCTTTACATACAGCACCTCACAGCACAACCATTTTCCTTAAAGTCATATGCCTGTGTGGGAACCTCCCGACCAGCCCAAACTCTCTTCAGTTCTGCCTCCCCCTTCCCAGCCCCCCTCCCCCACCACTATCACTGCACCATGGCACTCATTTTGCCCGCTTCCAAATCCTAAGCGGCTCCTTCCATTGCCACCCAGAAGCGACCCATGGCCCTGCTCACTACAGACCCAGACCTAGACAGCCACAGCTGAAGCTCCAAATCTGGACCTCAAACTCACCGCAGGACTCTGGTATTTTTGAAAACTTTTTAAAACTTATAACCCACTGGGTTATATTTGCATTAGCTATAACTACAGGTTTTTATATTTTCTAAGATGTGACATTAGTACTTTTTACATATCTTACCAATATTTGATACATTATTTCAGTGTGTTTTTTCTAGCAAAAAAGGTGCTGGTACTCAAATGCTAGGCCACCCTTCAGGAGTGGGGTGATCACTGAGTGACCTACCCCACAACAGCCAGGCCCCCTGCAACCAGTCACAGAATCTATGACAAGGCAGAATTGGTGTGGAGATCCTGAGCTCTTTCATTAAAACATCGGGTCCATGGGTCAATTTTAGCAGACGGTGGAAAAGGTGCCACTACTCTGTACCCCCAAGTACCCCCTCAAAAAAGCCCTGCATTATTTACATATTTTATGTGTTTCCAGGCTTTTTTGCACTGTTTTCACTGATTCCTCAATGTTTTACCCTCAGGCCTAGATGCACAAAACCTAACGAGCCCACAACTTGCGTTTTAAACTGGTTCCAGCCAGTTTAAAACGCAAGTAGTTCACCCCGGGCATGCACTAAGGGCATTTTCCCTGCCACGGTAGCAGGCAACGAAAACGGAATGCAAATGATTGAAAAGCTATTATAATGAGCTGCAGTACCGTTGCAACCCATTATAATCAGATGCACTACCGTTTTTCCGATTCCCTTACCGTAGGAACCCTAACGAGATGTCTGACCTCTTGTTAGGGCTCCTGTGAGGGAATCGGAAAGGAAAAGGGCCCCCAAAAAAGGTAAAAAAGAAAAAAAAAGCAGGGAGCGCATGTGAGGGGCGTCCTTTAAGGACGTACTCTCCCTGCGCTTGTGAGAGACGGTTTTTTTTCGCAGTTTTTTGCTCTGCCGGCGCTCGTGTTTTTTTCCCCCTTCTATTTAGTCTTCGCCACGCCACTTACCCCTCCACAGCGAAATTTTTCTATTTTCCTGGTTGCTGGAGAATCGGGATGTCCCTTTAGATTAGGCTCCTCTTCCTGGTCTCTTCAGCCAATCAGAGCGCGTTTCGCTGACAACAGCCAGCTAAGCCCGCTTTGATTGGCTGAAGAGACCAGGAAGAGGAGCCTAATCTAAAGGACGTCCCGATTCTCCGACTCAGGTACCGAAGGACTAGAGAATGCAAGTGAGCTACAACGAGTAGCTCATTTGCATTCCCTATCATTGATGCATTCCCGTTCCCTACCGATTCGCTATGGAATCGGTAGGGAACGGGAATTACCAATGTCTTTAATGCATCTGGGCCTCAGTTTTACAAAGCCACACTAACGGCTGCCGGTGCGGTAATGCAGACACAGTCCATTCAAAGTGAATGGGTTGTGCTGGCATTACCACACAGCTTTGTAAGAAGAGGTCTTAGTGTTCGATGATGTT
Organism: Microcaecilia unicolor; assembly: GCF_901765095.1. Classification (NCBI taxonomy): domain Eukaryota; kingdom Metazoa; phylum Chordata; class Amphibia; order Gymnophiona; family Siphonopidae; genus Microcaecilia; species Microcaecilia unicolor. The sequence continues at coordinate 612,350,335 of NC_044031.1, forward strand.
ATCGACATGTGATGACGTAATTGGAATGCACATTTTGGAATGCACAAAATCCATAACATTTAGTGTTTTTCTAATGTTTTTATTATTGAAAAATTATGAAATCGATGCGAATTTACTAATTCAAGAATGCCCTTTTAGAATTTGCCATTGTTTCTTGATTTTGCACCTTTTTAAAATCAATCTGCTGTTTTAGATGACTGAGTGCATTTGGAAAGTGTTTTTAGCAGCTTTTTATGACTATTCTATCTAAAAGGTGTTTTTTAAATTAAGGTATCATGCTGTTTTAATTTTGAATTCATTCTTGTGGAGTTTTTATGTACTTTTTTCATATGTCAGTATGCTAATTAACATATGCTGCAACCTATAACTAGAGAGATGCATGGGGACAGAAATCCAACCTGTCCTTGCCCGTCCCTCTGGGGAATCTAACCCATCCCCACCCATTCCTGCCAGAATCTAACTCGTCCCCACCTGTCCCTGCCCCAAGTAATCTCCTTCATCCCAGCCCCTGGCCCATCTAGCCCCTGCCGCACTGCAGTCACCTTGCTTCCCCCCCCCCCCCCCCCTTCAAGAAAGGGATCTACATGAAATTTATTTTTATTATTTTGACTTATGAAAAACAATTGTCCCTGAAACATACTCAAAACAGAATAATCCATTTGTAGAAAAGACATGAGGTGAAGATGTGATTCCATGTGCCCCAATGAAAGGAGAGTTTAATTTTTCTTCCAATCTTTATCACACCAGGCTTCCCAAGGCAGATTACAAAAGTTAAGATGAACCCATCCAGAAATAGGCTATCGTCACTGAAATTCGGCCATGCATTATTATATTGTACAGAACAGTATAGAAAAATGAGCACAAAACACAGCCTTTATTAGTGCTGTTTCTTTTATATATATATATTATGATAAACACAGTGGTTTCCCTACCCTGAGGAGGCCGCTAGATGGCGCTCTCCTACCAGAAACATGAAAATGCCCTGATCTGGCCACTAGAGGGAGCCAAAGAGGATACACCATTGTAGTGACCAGAAGGGACGGCTAGGGGGTGCTCGTAGTATAGGACCTGTCCTTCCCTGGAGAGGCCATCAGGGGGAACTCTCTGAGTAGAAGCTGGAAAGTTGGAGAGAGTTCTAGGTGCGGAGCTTTCTGGAAGCAGGGGGAGAGGCCTAGAGAGGTGGGGTGGATTATTGGTCACCCTATAAAAAGCACCCTCTAAGCCAAGAGAAGGGAGAAGATGGAGGGGGGAGGGGGAGGGAGGGAGGGAGGGGACCTGCAACGCCCAGAGCCTGAGGATTACAAATGAGGAGTACCGGGATGATGCCAGAGAAAGAGAGAGAAGGAAACGCTGAAAACTGGGAAGGTACTTACCAGGCTATGTTGCTGAGGAACTTGTGACTTGTGTAAAATGAACTAACAGCCGTGGGGTGGAGGATAGGACTGTAAGGTCAATGTGAGTGAAGAAAGTCCTATCCAGGGGTGGTGGCTGTTTTACACTGAGACCCCGGTCTCTCCAAGAAAAGGGGTTTAGTCAGTGTATTTGCGAGTGAAGGGTACTTGGAAGGAAGTGGTGCCCCACAAGACTGAATCCAAGTCCTAGTAAAGTGAATTTGCATTTTGATTGTCTCATTTGCATATATGGGAAGGCTGGAGAATCCTAGTTGCAGTTCCAGGAGAGTGCGAGGGGTCACGGCCCTTGGATCAGAGGGGTGACCGGGGCACCCTGGACTGGACTGGAGAGGATTTTCAGCCGAAGGAAGGCATGTGTGAGCAGTCTCCCTGAAGCCCCAGGTATTGAGGTGGGTGCTTGTTAGTGACTGGTGGAAGACCAGCCGGAGTCCTGCTCAGAAGCCTGGGGCTAGTGAGGCCGGATAGAGAGCGTGAAGGGCAAGTGTCTTTACAGACTGCCTTGAAACCAAGTGCCAGGGAGCCTCAAGAGGGCTTAGTTGAAGAATACCCTGAGCATGGGATGATAAAGGAAACCCCCTTGTTGTTTTGAACTGTTTGTTCCTGTGCTGTGCTTGCTGGAGTTACCCTGAAAGGAGAGAGGGGGGGGGGGGGGAGATAAAGGAAACCCCCTTGTTGTTTCGAACTGTTTGCTTCAGTGCGGTTTTTGCTGGAATCACCAGGGATTTACCACGTTGTTTTGAACTGCTTTAGTTAGAACTGTCTGTGGCTGAGCAGTTTGCCTGGATAATTGCAATACATAGCTTGGCTTGGGAGCCAAGGGAACTCCGAGGAGACTGGCGAGACCCCAGCCAGCAGAGGGCTGCATTTCTGAATCACCCAGCAGCCGGGAGCTTTACAATATATATCTTTATTTATAACAATGCATACTCAAGCAGAATGCCAACTGTAATCACAGAAAAAAGGAGTTAACCATATAACAATCTGCATAAGACTATTTCTCCCCCAACCTTCAGCCCCTCCCCAAAAAACCCTGAATTTTTTTACATTAGAAAACTGTGGGGAACAACACCCTAAAATATATACCGCTTAATATTAATAGAGACTTAACATTCTTCGATACGGGGTCCGCACTGCATAAAAGGAGGCCATGTGATCATCAGTTTAGCCATCAAGTGGTCCTTGCTTGGTAGATCAGGTTGTCTCCAAGCCGAGGCTAAGCATAGACGTGCAGCAGTGACCACCATATTCATCAGCCGAGAAACTTCAGTGTCCTCAGATGAGGAAGAACCGATGAGGAAGAACCATTAAGCAAAAAGGAAAGCACAGAGGGTGGGCATGGATGACCCACCAGAACCTGCAGAAATTGCACTACTGTGTCCCAGAAACTCTGCACTTCTGAGCAAGTACACCATATATGCTCAAAGGTCACCTCGAGACCACAAGCTCTCCAGCATAGTCCTGTGCCAGAACCAAAATTCTTTTACAAGTGTGCTGGAGTATAATACCATTGAAAGAGCATCTTAAAGCCATGTTCTACATAATTTGAGACAACAGAAACTTTTGTGAGCTGGGTATATAGATCAACTGCCACTGTGAAACGGATAGAGGTATTCCTATAGACGCTTCCCATCGGCGCTCATATACCTGAGCAATAGGTCTACTATACAACAAGGCATTATATAATCTATATATTAGACCCTTTCCCACCCCAAGTCTAAAAAGTTTCATTACAGCTTGATCACCCCTACGCCAATCAGGTAAAACATTTTTATAAATGAAACCCCTTAGCTGACAATAGGAAATAATTCAGTATCAAGCAGCCCATACCTGTCACGCAAACCTTCAAAAGGAGTAAAAGTTCCCTTTACCAAAAGTTGACCCAAGACCGGTAATTCCTTTGTTTTCCACCCACGAAACATCCCTGTAAGGGTGGATGGTAAAAATTCAGAGTATATAAAATGGGAGTATCAAAAAAATAACACTGTGCTGGGAACAACACCCTCCTGGTGGAATACCACTCTGCAAGGATGCATGCTGCCCCATTTGGTGCAATATCAATCTGGGTACGTATTTGTGCCAATGTAAGCCATGGCAAATACTCTAAAGGCATCACTCTCAGCACAGTTTGTTCTAATTGTACCCATCACTTCATGGGAGAGGTGACCCAGTTAAAAAGATTGAAAATTGAGCAGCTCGATAATAATTGGCAAAGTCAGGAACTCCCATACCACCCCGTTCTCTAGCCACATACATTCGGTTCCGATGTACTTGAGGGGGCTTATGTTGCCAAATGTAATGAAATACCTTCGTTGAAGTTTAATTAAGAAACCTTTGGGAGTCCACAGAAGGAGACAGGCAAACAAAGAAAATGCGGAAGCATATTTATTTTAACAGCACTAATGTGACCCACCCATGAGATACCTAAGCCTTCCCAATGATTAAGATCTTCCAGAACTTTAGAAAGCAATGGAGCAGTGGTGTAGCCAAGGGTGGGCCCAGGCTCACCTACTTGGGATCAGGCCCATCCAGTAGCAGCACACCTATGAAGTGCCTGGCAGGGATCCCCAAGCCCCACCAGCCAAAAACTCCTAACAACTGTCCCTCCTGCATTCCTTGTAAATAGCAGATCTTCGCCTGCAGCAAGCAGTGACCGATACATACTTCTCGCACCAGCCCCACAGCCTTCCCTCTGACGTGTCCCTGCCTATGCAAAAAGAGGAAGTTGCATCATGGGAAGGCTGTGTGGGCAACATGAGCAGTGTGTACAAGTTTCTGCTCGCTACTGGTGGAAATCTGCTATTGAAAAGGTATGCGGGAGAGGGTGGATGTTTGAGAGACCATATGGCATGCAGGTGAGAGAAGGAGAGACCAAATTACCTGTGGGACGGGATGGGGCCTCTTCTGCCCATCCATCTTGGACCCAGGCCCACCCAAAATTGTGTGTCTGGCTACGCCCCTGCAAAAGAGGATAATTTAAACTGAAGAGCCAATCCAAATTGGCGGGATCTGAACCCCTAGGTAACAAATACTCTGAGATGCCCAATGATAAGAAAAGTGCTCCTGTAAAACTGACAATTGGGGGTCCGCAACATTGAGATTTAGTAGCTCTGATTTAGAAACATTAACGTGAAATTTGATAGCCGGCCGAATTGCAACAGTACCCTATGAACAGCTGATAAAGAGTGAAGAGGTTCATTCAAAGTAAAAAGGATATCGTCTGCATAAAGTACAATTTTATGCTCCTGGTCACCCACCTGGATCCCCATAATCACAGCGCAATCCCGAACTGCTTGAGCCAATGGCTCCATAGTTAAATCAAAGATTAACAGAGATAAAATGCCCCCCTGGTGGGTGCCACTAGAGATTGGTAAGAAATCTGTATAAGCACCATTGATTCGGAGATTGGTCACAGGTGAGTCATAAATAAGCACAAGCCATTGCAAAAAGTTGCCCGAAAGGCCAAAATGCAGTAATGTGGCCATCATAAAAGGCCACAAGACTTGGCTGAAGGCCTTCTCTGCATGAACTCCTAAGACAACGGCTGGTACACATTTTCGACAAACTATCCAGATTAAGTCCAGCAGCCGCCAAATATTGTCTTTAGGCTGCCGGCCCTTTATAAATCCTGACTGATCCTGACAAGAAAGGGATCTAGGTGTCGTTGTTGATGATATGTTGAAACCTTCTGCTCAGTGTGCTGCTGTGGCTAAGAAAGCAAATAGAATGTTAGGTATTATTAGGAAAGGAATGGAAAACAAAAATGAGGATGTTATAATGCTTTTGTATTGCTCCATGGTGCGACCGCACCTCGAATATTGTGTTCAATTCTGGTCACCGCATCTCAAAAAAGATATAGTGGAATTAGAAAAGGTGCATAGAAGGGCTACGAAAATGATAAAGGGGATGGGACGACTTCCCTATGAGGAAAGGCTAAAGCGGCTAGGGCTCTTCAGCTTGGAGAAAAGGCGACTGAGGGGAGATATGATAGAGGTCTATAAAATAATGAGTGGAGTTGAACGGGTAGATGTGAAGCGTCTGTTTACGCTTTCCAAAAATACTAGGACTAAGGGGCATGCGATGAAGCTACAATGTAGTAAATTAAAAACAAATCGGGGAAAATATTTCTTCACTCAACGTGTAATTAAACTCTGGAATTCGTTGCCCGAGAATGTGGTAAAGGCGGTTAGCTTAGCGGAGTTTTAAAAAGGTTTGGATGGCTTCCTAAAGGAAAAGTCCATAGACCATTATTAAATTGGACTTGGGGGGAAAATCCACTATTTCTGGGATAAGCACTCCCTCCCCCACTCACCATAGTATCCCTTGAAAAGAGGCCTCCATGTAAACTAGAAGGACCCATCTCAGAGGAAGGATAGGCTAAAAACTCACAGAGCCTATCTGAAGGCACAAGGTAAACTAGAGCATTGATAATAGAGAACAATTATTACCCTATCAGTAATATAATTCAGTCACTATTGAACCAGTACTGGCTGCCAATGAACATTGAAGTCACTTTGTATGCCTGGACTTTGGCACTCTTTGCCATCCAGATCCCCATGAGTTTTTCTTAGGTGAGGTAATAGACTGTGAAGCTGCGGGTTCTCCAGAGTCAACAGTCCAGCCGCCACCAAATTACCCTTCACCGCAGGGATAGATGTAGCAGAGTAGGTTTCCCCCCCTGCAGTGAAAGTGAGCCCGATGGGGAAACAGCCACCGATATTGTATCTGATGGTCACGTAACAGTTGAGTCCAATCACGATATTCACGTCAGTGAGCCAGAGTAGCTGGAGCAATGACAGGATAGACTTTGACCTCAGCCACATTCCACATGATAGACCCGCCATATATTTATGAAACATTTTCTTTATCCATATATATATATGAAAGCAGACAATCACATCTTGAGGCCTATTAGCCACTCGAAAGCCGGTCAGCCAGTGGGCTCTGTTCAGAAGCAGGGGTGGTAAAGCAGCAGAATCTCCTTCCAATTTTAAAACCTTCACCAGAATGAGGCCCGCATCCTCTAGCATACTGGTATCCCCCACACTCTCCGGAATACTCTGGAGTCGTACATTACAACAGCGGGATCTATTTTCAAGGTCCTCTAATTTGAGGACTGCTGCTTCTTGCTGTTGCTCCAATTGCAGGAGCCAAGATTGAAGATGCTCAAGGTCCTCGCCTTGTGCTTCTAATCATTCCCCTGTCTCCTCGATGCGACATTCAATCTCATTAACATCTTTTTTCAGCCCCTCAAGCGAATCCTTTAGTTCCAATTGAACCGACATCAAATCTGATTTCAGCTCTTGGAACCAAGTGTGCATCTCAGTTCGAAAAGAAGCAAGTTCCAGAGCCTGAGGGGCCAGAGGGTCTGGGATCACCACACCATTTGCCGCCATCTTTGAACTGAGCTGTGTTCCCGATACCCAACATGAACTAGCTGTAGATTTAGCAGCAACTGTTCACCCCCGGGCAGACATTGAAGTCCCAGGGATAGGACAATACTTAAATAGCCAGAGCGCCGATATCTGGAGCAAATAACAGGTAAATCACATCTTATGCCAACAACAGCCCTGGAGCACCAAGCTCAAGCTGCCATCTAGGAAGATGACATCACTTCCTCCTCATTAGTGCTGTTTCAACTAGAAATAATTTTTGAAGCTCTTTTAGTGATATTTAGTTTTTCTTTCATGATATTTATATTTACATATGGGAAGTTTTCAAATAAATTCAAAAGCTGTCAAATAAGTAAAAAAATAAAACCAAAAAAATCTTTTGATGAAGGCACAGGAAAAAAAAAAAGATTTTAAATGCTCCCAATTTCAAGCTAATTCTTTCACAACAAGGTTCAAAAGATAAACCTTGCTTTCTCTACCTCACCACTTCTCCCTCCACTAATCCGTTCCCCTCTCTCTCCTTCCCCTCATTCCCTTTCCTCCTTTCCTAAAGTTACTATTGAGGAAACTACACTTCTCCTTTCTTCCTCAAAATGTACCACCTGTTCCTCTGATCCCATTCCCACCCACCTTCTTAATGCCATCTCTCCTGCTCTTATTCCTTTTATCTGTCACATTCTCAACCTCTCACTTTCCACTGCGACTGTCCCTGCTGCCTTTAAACATGCTGTGGTCACACCTCTGCTTAAGAAGCCTTCACTCGACCCTACTTGTCCCTCTAATTACCGACCCATCTCCCTCCTTCCTTTTCTCTCCAAATTACTTGAGCGTGCTGTTCACCGCCGCTGCCTTGATTTTCTCTCCTCACATGCTATTCTTGACCCACTACAGTATGGTTTTCGCCCTCTCCACTCAACCGAAACTGCGCTTACTAAAGTCTCCAATGACCTATTACTGGCTAAATCCAGAGGTCAATATTCCATCCTCATTATTCTTGATCTTTCCGCTGCTTTTGACAATGTCGATCACAGCATACTTCTCGATACCCTGTCCTCACTTGGATTCCAGGGCTCTGTCCTTTCCTGGTTCTCTTCCTACCTCTCCCTCCGCACCTTTAGTGTTCACTCTGGTGGATCCTCTTCTACTTCTATCCCTCTGCCTGTCGGCGTACCTCAGGGTTCTGTTCTTGGTCCCCTCCTCTTTTCTATCTACACTTCTTCCCTTGGTTCATTAATCTCATCCCATGGCTTTTCCTACCATCTCTATGCTGATGACTCCCAAATCTACCTTTCTACCCCTGATATCTCACCTTGCATCCAAACCAAAGTTTCAGCGTGCTTGTCTGACATTGCTGTCTGGATGTCTCAACGCCACCTGAAATTAAATATGACCAAAACCAAGCTTCTCATTTTCCCCCCCAAACCCACCTCCCCGCTCCCCCCCGTTTTCTATTTCTGTTGATGGCTCTCTCATTCTCCCTGTCTCATCAGCTCAAAACCCTGGGGTCATCTTTGACTCTTCTCTCTCCTTCTCTGCTCATATCCAGCAGATTGCCAAGACCTGTCGTTTCTTTCTTTACAACATCCGCAAAATCCGCCCCTTTCTTTCCGAGCACTCTACCAAAACCCTCATCCACACCCTTGTCACCTCTCGTTTAGACTACTGCAATCTGCTTCTTGCTGGCCTCCCACTTAGTCACCTCTCCCCCCTCCAGTCAGTTCAAATCTCTGCTGTCCGTCTCGTCTTCCGCCAGGGTCGCTTTACTCATACTACCCCTCTCCTCAAGTCGCTTCACTGGCTCCCTATCCGTTTTCGTATCCTGTTCAAACTTCTTCTACTAACCTATAAATGTACTCACTCTGCTGCTCCCCAGTATCTCTCCACACTCGTCCTTCCCTACACCCCTTCCCGTGCACTCCGCTCCATGGATAAATCCTTCTTATCTGTTCCCTTCTCCACTACTGCCAACTCCAGACTTCGCGCCTTCTGTCTCGCTGCACCCTACGCCTGGAATAAACTTCCTGAGCCCCTACGTCTTTCCCCATCCTTGGCCACCTTTAAATCTAGACTGAAAGCCCACCTCTTTAACATTGCTTTTGACTCGTCAGAATTCACCCATTACAAATTCATGGTATCCTCCTTCCAGTCCTCCCTATTCCTTGCCAAACAGGAATATTATTCCCAATTAACCAATTCTCTTGGCTCCAACCCTCGTCGCCTCTTCGCCACCCTCAACTCCCTACTTAAAGTGCCCTCCGCTCCCACCCACCCCCTCACTCTCTCCTCAAACACTAGCTGACTACTTCCGCGATAAAGTGCAGAAGATAAACCTTGAATTCACTTCCAAGCCTTCTCCTCCCTGTGACTTCTTAACCCACTCCCTCAACCAACCTAACCTGGCCTCCTTCTCCTCCTTCCCTGAGATCACCGAAGAGGAAACTGCTCGCCTTCTTTCTTCCTCTAAGTGCACCACCTGTTCCTCTGACCCCATTCCCACCAATCTGCTTACCAACATCTCCCCTAAAGTTAACCCCTCAATCTGTCACATCCTCAACCTCTCTCTCTCCACTGCTACTGTCCCTGACACCTTCAAGCACGCTGTAGTCACACCACTTCTCAAAAAACCATCACTTGACCCCACCTGTCCCTCCAATTACTGCCCCATCTCCCTTCTACCCTTCCTCTCCAAATTACTTGAACACGCTGTCCACAGCCGCTGCCTTGATTTCCTCTCCTCTCAGGCCGTCCTTGATCCGCTTCAATCCAGCTTTCGCCCACTACACTCGACAGAAACAGCACTCTCCAAAGTCTGCAATGACCTGTTCCTGGCCAAATCCAAAGGTCACTATTCCATCCTCATCCTCCTCGACCTATCTTCCGCCTTCGACACCGTCAATCATAATTTACTTCTTGACACACTGTCCTCATTCGGGTTCCAGGGCTCCATCCTCTCCTGGTTCTCCTCGTATCTTTCCCAACGCACCTTCAGAGTATTTTCTAACGGCTCTTCTTCCACTCCCGTCCCGCTCTCTGTTGGGGTTCCTCAAGGATCTGTCCTTGGACCGCTTCTTTTCTCGATATACACCTCTTCCCTGGGTTCGCTGATCTCATCACACGGTTTCCAGTACCATCTCTATGCCGATGACACCCAGCTTTACCTCTCCACTCCCGACATCACAGTCGAAACCCAGGCCAAAGTTTCAGCCTGCCTCTCAGACACCGCTGCCTGGATGTCCAACTGGCATCTGAAACTGAACGTGGCAAAGACTGAGCGCCTTGTCTTTCCACCCAAACCCTCCTCTCCTCTTCCCCCACTTTCCGTCTCTGTTGACAACGCCCTCATCCTCCCCGTCTCTTTAGCCCGCAATCTCGGAGTCATTTTCGACTCCTCCCTCTCCTTCTCTGCCCATATCCAACAGACAGCCAGCCAAGACCTGTCGCTTCTTCCTCTATAATATTAGCAAAATTCGCCCATTCCTTTCTGAACAGACCACCCGAATCCTCGTCCACTCACTCGTTACCTCTCGTCTTGACTACTGCAACCTTCTCCTCGCTGGTCTCCTGCTTAGCCACCTATCCCCCCTTCAATCTATCCAAAATTCCGCCGCACGTCTTATCTACCGCGTGAACCGATACTCTCATATCACCCCTCTCCTCAAGTCGCTTCACTGGCTCCCGATCCGCTACCAAATACAATTCAAGCTTCTCTTATTGACCTTCAAGTGCACTCAATCTGCAGCCCCCCATTACCTCTCTACCCTCCTCTCCCCGTATGTTCCCACCCGTAACCTCCGCTCTCAGGACAAATCACTCCTATCTGTACCCTTCTCCACCACCGCTAACTCCAGACTCTGCCCCTTCTGCCTCGCATCACCTTATGCCTGGAACAGACTTCCCGAGCCCATAAGTGTGGGATCGTCTTTCTTTTTGTTCCACGTATGTTCTAATTTTCTAACTTGTGTTTTGAGTTTTTTCAGTTCTTCATTGAACCATGGAATAAATTCTTTCTGTGCGAAGTTCTGGTTTGGATTGGGGCAATGTTGTCTAGTATTGATTTACATCTATTATCCCATTCTGAGAGGAATTGGATTGTGTCTGCCTTTATTGTCCATCCATCGTGGTATATCTGTTGCCAGAACTTTACTGGATCTATTTTCCTCTTGTGGTGTAAGTTTTTCATGTTTGTTTGTTAGGTGAGTTTTTCATTCTCCATAGGAGGGTAATATGTGCGTGGTGTCGTGGCGGCTGGTCACAAGCCAGATCGGTCCAAAATGGTTGGATGTAGTCGCTTTCAGCTCGGTTCAGATGGCCAAGCAGTGACCAGGCTCCGAATCAAGCCCCGTAGTTCTCTCAGTGGGCAGTCCGCCGTCCCTCGTCTCTCGAATGGGAAGCGCGCTCGCCACTCCGCGTCCCAATGGGGACTCCTGTCCCCAGCACCACGTCAGCTCCCTCCCAGTAACTTGGACACGGCGACCCGTTTAGTTTCGGCGAAGGTAGCGCTCACTCGGTCTTAATCTCGTGGTGCCCCGCGCCGATATTCGCATCTGGCTTGGTCTCCGGACGCGCAGCACGGGCGCCTCTCGGGTCAGGTCGCCTCGGCTCGCCTTTGTGTCTCACAGGTGCAGGCCAAGGCAGTGGAGCTCGGTCCTCACACAGCCTCCCGTTTCCCAGGGCTCCGGCGAGTTCCGATCAACGTTCTCCGGTGATCCCACTCCTACCCAGAGGAGGTATTCCGCCTCTCCAACGGCTGCGGGGGATTTGGATCGCGGTCTTGACGGAGCCTTTTTGCCAGTAACTCCACGTGATCCTCCAGTCTCCCGGGCTCCGTCAGCCGACTCCGATCACCGTCTCTCCGGGACACCGATCTCCCTGGAGGGAGTGTCTCCATTTTCCAATGGCATCGGCGGTCCCGGATCGCGATTTCGACGGGGCAATTTCGCCCAGAACTTGCTTAGAACTCGGTCCTCCTGCGGAGCTCCCGTCTCAGCATCCGTTCAGGTCGCCATCTTGTTTTATGAAAAAGAAAAATGAAAATATTTGAAAATATTAATATGATGATGATAATACTGATTATGATTATGCTGATGATTATGCTGATCATACTGCTTATTATTAAGATAATTACCATATCAATATTTATATCAACCATATTCAAATTCATATCAACCTTATTAATAATGGCTATTTTGGGGGCTATTTTTGGCCACAAATTTGGCTAGAAATTTTTTGCCATCTGGTAATTCTGGCTGTTGGGACAGTTGCCAGAGGAGCCCAGGACTTGAAAGAGATTGGATGTGTGTGTGCAGCTCTGCTGAGCCAGTGCAGGGAAAAGGTTAGGAAAAGTGCTGAGAAAGATGAAAGAGATTCTTGTGAGTCAGAGAAAGTGTGTTGAGTTGAAAACTGGTTTTGAAAAGCAGAAATTAAGAAACACAATCACTTTTATTTTAAACTGGATTTAGTTAACTGGTGTTTGTGACTGATTTTAATCTCAGAGAGAGATCTAATCAGTGTGGGGTCAATTCAGCATGCTCTGTGAGCTTGATTTAAAAGCAAGCTCTGACTGAGAAAGTTTACTGAAAAGACTGGTTAACTGGAATGAAGCGCAGAGACATTTTATCATAGTGACCAAGGAAGCTGTAGAGCAGTGGCGAACCAAGGGGGGGGGGGGCGGTGGGGGCGGTCCACCCCGGGTGCACGCCACTGGGGGGTGCTGTGGCGCGCGCCTGTCGGCTCCATGTTCACTAACTTCGCTCGTTCGCTGCAGCTCCCTCTACCCCGGAACAGGTTACTTCCTGTTCCGGGGCAGAGGGAGCTGCAGCGAACGAGCGAAGTTAGCGAACTCGGAGCCGACAGGCGCGTGCCGCGGCACCCCCTCCAGCGGCGTGTACCCGGGGGGGTGTCATTTTGCGGGGGGGGGGGGGGGCGCATCGGCGATCCACCCCGGGTGTCATCCAGGCTAGGAATGCCACTGCTGTAGAGAGTGCTGGGTTGAATGAGTGGGAACCAGCAGAGCAGCCATCTTAAAAAGCCAGCATTTCTCACAGGTACAGCTGATTGACAACTAACTACTAAATGTATAAATGTATTTTTATGTTACAAAAGAACCTAATGTGTTAAGAACATAATTTTTTTCCATACCCCAAATTGGAGAGTGGGAGCTCATCAGAGGACTCTCAACAGAGTTCCCCTGCAGCACCAGCTGCAAAGGAACACGGTGCGAGGGGTGGGAGGGGATGGGGGCAGGGGAGGGGGCAGGGAAAGTGATGGGACATACTGGGGGGTTGGGGGTGAGGGTTGGAGGGAGGGGAATATACACAGAGCGGGTGATGGTGGTGGGAGGGGGGGGTAGTGGTGGTGGTGGTGTGTAAATACTATGTCATTGAAATAAATGTAACTTACTCTCACACAAAACTTATCTCGATCAGTCTTTGCCTGGCTCTGACCCCCAGCTGGTGTGCACTTTGCTCTGCTCTGTGAGCGGGAGGTGGAGGGGGCTCCTCAACCTGTTCATTTGGGGCCTGCTGCTGTGGTGATTGTGGCTCTTCTGAGAGGGCCTGTTCTCTGCGCTTTGCCAAATTATGTAGCATGCAGCAGGCCTGGAATATCTTTGCCACCTTTTGGGGGCTGTACAGGAGCTCCCCTCCAGAACGGTCCAGACATCGGAACCTGTTCTTAAGTTGTCCGAAGGTGCGCTCAATGATACCACAGGTGGTCCGATGTCTACTGCTGTAGTTCTCCTCTGACCCTGTTTGTGGGTGCACTATGGGGGTCATGAGCCAACTCTGCTGTGGGTAGCCTCTGTCACCTTTGGGGAGAAAGAGGATGAGAAAGATGAGTGTGTATTGTTTGGAGCGGGTACTTTATGGAGGTGGGGGGGGGGGGGAATAGTGGGTTGTGGAGGGTTGCCTGTTGGAGGAGGTACAGTTTGGGCAGATCCATGCTGCACTTACCTAGGAGCCATCCGCCGGTGATCTCCCCTCGCTCAAACCTGCGGACGATTCCTGAGTGCTGCAATATATAGGCGTCATGGGTGGAACCAGGGTATCGGGCACACACATCTAGAATCTCCCCCTGGGCGTCACACACAACTTGCATATTGAGTGAGTGGAATGCTTTCCTGTTCCTATAAGTGGCCTCTCGTGCTTGGGGGGGGGGGGGGGTCTGTGTGCAACATGTGTGGGGGGTGGTGAGAAGGTGATGTACTCAGAGGTGTGGGTAAGGAAGGTATCAAGGAACAGGGTGAGGCAGTTAGAAATCGAAGCCTGGATGAGACCCGTGTTCACAGATAGGACAGACTGGAAACTCCCAGTGGACAGAAAAGATAGAGAAGCAGTGATCTTTAGGTGCACAGGGATGGGGTTGTTCCTATGGGTCCTGGACTGCAGGAGGGGTTTGAGCTGGTCACAAAGGTGCTGAATGGCAGCCCTATCAAAGCTGTACCTAGTGAGACACTGCAGGTCAGTGAGGTCTAGGAAACTGCTACTGGGCCTGACAAACAATGCGGTCACACACAGCAGAGCCACACTGCAAGCACTCTCTGACCCAGTACAAACTCTCCTGCCACACCCTCTAGCCACTCACTCTCCAAGCAGTCTTCACAAACACATTGCAGCAGTACACAGGACAAAGAGACAAACAGAGACTACAAACAGGTAAGGGAATGAAATATGAACTTGGGGACAGTGAATGGAGAGGGATAGGGGGACGGATGGGGGAGATAGAGGAAGGAGTAGTGGTGTCTGGGTTTGGGGGCTAGAAGGGGTAGGGAAAGCTGAAAAGGTAAAACACAAATGAGGCAGGTGAGGGTGAAAACGTTCCGACTACGGCACACAGACAAAAGTAACAGGTACTCAACAAACTCTCAGCTTTCTCTCCCAACAACGCTCTCGCCACTTTCCAACTGCACAAAATCACTAATGGGTCTAAAGACGACTTCCCCCTTACCCTGGTCGCTTTTATTTCAGGTCTAACTAAGGACGCCCATGTTCCCACCCATGCAAAACCATTTCGCTAGCCATTATACGCTGGGGGCACCCATTTTGTAATGCCACCCCTAACACACCCCCTGTGAGGACGACCATAGATGATCAAATGCAACTGATAAATACAATGACCAATAAGTGCAAATGCTGCAATATAACTCTTTCTGAACCCAAAGTTTTCTAAAGGAAGCAATCTGTTGATAGACTAGACAGATTCCTGCTTGCTCTCACTTGTGTTCTAATTTGAGCCCAGAAACAATCCTCATTGAAAGTTAACACATCATTCACCCCAAAAAAAGGACCAAAATATGAAAGCAATCAAAAAGATATGAGGAAGAAGTCAAAGCAAAGACTAAGGGATCCTTTTACAAAGTTAGGGTAAGTGCAGGAAAGCAAAGATGCAAATGTAATTAAAAATAGCCAATACAGTAAAAGAGGGGACACAAGACATTTTTAAGATACGTTAGTGATAGGAGGATGTACAAAAGTGGCATTGTGATACTCAAAAGGTGGAGGGGAGGAATATGTAGAAGCTGATAAAGATAAGGCAGAATTGCTTAAATATTTCTGTTCTTTGTTCACAGCTGAAGGGCCTGGAGCAGGACACAGAAGACACACACATGTAGGAATGGCGGTATGGTAGACTGTGTTCATGAGGAGCTGGCTAAATTAAAGGTGGACAAAGCAATGATGGCATGAGAGTACTGAAGGAACTTATAGAAGTTCTGGCAGCTCCACTGGCTGAACTTTTGAATGCTTCCCAGAGGATTGGAGAAGGGCAGATGTGATCCCTCGTCACAAAAGTGGAAAGTTTGGAAACTACAGGCCAGTAAGTATGACTTCTGTGGTAAGTAAATTAATGGTAAGGCTTTTAAAACAGAGAATGGTGAACTTCCTGGAATCCAATGGATTACAAGACTCAAGGCAACATGATTTCACTGGAGTCAGATCCTGTGAGAAAAATCTTATTAATTTCTTTGACTGATTGACCAGAGAGTTGGATCAAGGCCGAATGCTGTATGTGGTGTATTTAAGATTTAAGTAAAGCCTTTTGACATGGTTCTACATAGATGACTAATACAGAAACTGAATACCCTGAGTATGGGCCCTAAAGTGACTGACTGGGTTAGGAACTGATTAAGTGAAAGGTGACAGAGGGTAGTGACCGAGCTCACTCGGCAGAAAGGGATGTTACCAGTACTGTGCTGCAAGGTTAAGTTCTTGGGCCAGTTCTTTTTAACATTTTTGTAAGGGATATTGCTGAAAGGCTGTTTGGGAAAGTTTGCCTCTTTGCGGATGATACCAAAATCTTCAGTAGGGTAGACAACCTTGATGGTATGGATAACATGAAAAAGGACCTAGCGAAACTTGAAGAATTGTTCAGAATTTGGCAGCTAAGATTTAATGCAACAAAATGCAGGGTCATGCATTTGGGACTCAAACACCCTAGGGAACAGTACAGTTTAGGGGGTGAAGAACCTTTGTGCACAAAAGAGGAGTGGGACTTGGGTGTGATCATATGTGATGATAATGAGTAGCCAATCAGGTAGAAAAAGTGATGGTGAAAGCTAGAAGGATGCTTAGGTACATAGGGAGAGGAATGCCCTGTAGGAAAAGGAAGGTGATGATGCCCCCTGTATATGACTCTGGTGAGACTTCAGAATATTGTGCACAGTTCTGGAGATCATACCTTCAAAAAGATATAAACAGAATGGAGTCGATCCAGAGGGTGACTACTACATAGTCAGTGATCTTCTTCATAAAGATTATGAGGACAGACTTAATGATCTCAATATGTATACTTTGGAAGAAAGGCGGGAGAGGTGAGATACAATAGAGATATTCAAAATACCTACATGAGATAACTGCAGAGGTGAGTCTCTTTTAATTGAAAGAAAGCTCTACAACGAGGGGGCATAGGATGAAGGTGAAAGAGGATAGACTCAGAAGTAATGTGAGGAAATACTTCTTGACAGAAAGGGTGGTGAATTCATGGAATGACCTCCCATTGAAAGTGGTGGAAATGAAATCAGTATCTGAATACAAGAAAGCTTGGGAGAACTACATAGGTTTGCTAAGGGGGAGGAAGGGATAGTAGATGGCATGGATGGGCAGACTTGATGGGCCTTAGGTTGCCTACATTTTCACTCTTACCGCAGCTTAAATGGACTTACTGTAGAATGTGCTCAGGTTCCTGCAGTAAGTCCCAAATGTGTGCCAACTACTCATACACTAAAAAATATATTTTAAAATTTTTTTTAGTTGAGCGACGTATCCTGGGGGTAGAGAGTGAACATGTCTGTGCTACTCAGTGCATCTACATAACTATTAACTGATTAGCGCAGGATTACCATGTGAGCCGTTACTCCCTACAAGATGGGTGGTGGTAAGTGTTCTTGTGGTAATTGTTTTTAATGGCCTCATGCTGATAGAGACATTAGCGCATGGCCATTAATATTGAGAATAGAAAATTGGTCATTTTATTGATGCAGTACAAATGGTACGAGGGGAAAAATACTTACATTCTTTAGCATTAAATCTTAGTTGCCAAAATTCATAGGAAAAACCTGCTTAAGGGTGCTAAGGCCACTTTCTTCTGCAGCTTTATAAAAGTACCCTGAAGTCTGCCTTATGTGTTGGAGCCTCAATAAATTGTTTTAAACCTAGGCCTTCCATAAAAAAAATACAAAAATCCTGTGCCTGCTTAGAGGTAATGTCATCAATATATAGATTACAATTGAACAAATCATCTAACTACAAAAAACAAAACCTAAAAAATGCAGGGTCATGCATTTGGGCTACAAAACCCAACGGGGACGGTACAGTTTAGGGGATGAAGTGCTTAGGTGTTATCATACAGCATATGATGATCTAAAGGTGGCCAAACAGATAGAAAGGTCCATGGTGAAAGCTAGAAGGATTCTTGGGTTTATAGGGTGCATAGGAAGAATGGCCAGCAGTAAAAAGGAGGTGATAATTGTTCTGCATAAGTCTTTGGTGAGACCTCATTTAGAGTACTGTGTACAATTCTGGAGACTGCACCTTCAAAAAGGTATAACCAGGATGGAGTCGGTCCAGAGGGCGGCTACTAAAATGGTCAGTTGTCTTCGTCATAACACGCATGGGGACAGACTTAAAGACCTTAATGTATATACTTTGCAAGAAAGGTAGGAGAAGGGAGATCAAGATATTTAAATACCTCCGTGACATCTTTCAATTCAAAAGAAGCTCTGGAATGAGGGGATATAGGATAAAGGTGAAAGAGGACAGACCGAGGTGTAACCTGAGAGAATACTTCTTCATGGAAAGGTATGGTTTCATAAGTGGCTACACAGTGTGGGAATGCCTTCATAAAATTGCCTCCATAAGGTGTTGGGTGGAGTTGCTCTTTGTGTACAAGCCAGGGGCATAGCCAGATTTCGGCGGGAATGGGGTCCAGAGCCCGAGGTAGGGGGCACATTTTAGCTCCCCCAGCGCCGCCGACCCACAAATTATAAGATTGTTTCACACCTAGGTGTGGGATTGAGTCTTCAATGCCCCACATCTCCTCAAAAAGGCCTGAGTCAGTGTGCCATCCTGGACTCTGGTGTATGGGCCAACTTTATGGATATTGCCACGGCAGATGCCCGATTTCCATTTGATCAAGTCAGTCCTGGATCTAGCAGAGAGCATTAATTGGATCTTGCTCAAGTCCAAGCTGATAGTCCAGGAAAAGTACACCCCTAAAAATGTACGTTGAGGTATAGAGAGCTCATGACATTTGGACTCATCCTCTTTATGGTGTATGTACCTTGATGATATTGTAGGGCTAATTATGTGATTAACCAATAGGCTAATTAAATAATTGTTATTCTGGTTAGAGATTGCGGCTTGTCTTGTCTGTTTGGAGTATGATTTTGCCCTACAGTGATCCCAAAACAAAGAGAAGGGTTCTCATGAAGGTTTTGCTGGCAATATGAGAGAAGAATGCCACACTCTGGAAAAAAACTATACATACAATATATATATATATTGTGAGCACTCTGGAGGGCTGGTGCGAGGGAAAGGGGATAGTGGGTCTTTCAGCCGGCATCATCCCCGTTCATTCAGCCCAGCTAGGAGAACAGGGCGCCCTCTAGGGATCAAACTGCCAGGGAAAGCTGTAATGCAGGAGAAAAACTACACTTCCCAGAAGCCAGTGCAGGGTCAGCTGAACTCCCAGGAGGGGGAGGGTGGAGTGACTGATTGGGAGATGAGGTCTGATCCTGGAGATGGGGAACAGCTGGTGGAGCTTGGGGAGGAGGAGATGGAGTGGAATAAAGAGGAGGTAAGGAGGAGTGCATGGAGGTTGGAAGGTTTGTTCAAACTTCCTCAGGAAAGGTAAAGGCTTTGGTGGCGGGAGTGTGGCCCAAGCTGTGCATACTTGGAGAGGATAAAATAATCCAGTGGGGAAGCCACTGGTGGAAGAAGCTAACCCATAAACTATCTAAGGGTAGAAGATAGTGCTGATGAGGGGAGGCTACAATTGGGAGCAAGACAAAGGTTTATATTCTGAGTTAAGATTGGACTGTGTTAATAAGCTGAATGTGGAAAAACTGAACTGACTCTTGCATTCTTGAGGAAGAAACTGCTTGAAGATTAAAGCTGTATTAAAAGATGCTGAGAGAATAAAGACCTGTGGTTTTCAAGAACTATAAGACTGCTGGAGTTTGTGTGTCCCAGTTGTGAGCTGATCCTGGGCGCAGGTCAGCTGGGCAGCAGTTAAACTAGGCCAGAAGCAGTGCAGCAAGGCGGTGGTTGCAGCTCGTATCGGGGAAAAGCTAGCCAAGCTAAGCAGGGTCGACCCCGGCTCTCACCTGGAAGGGTGACCTGGTTACAATATATATATATATATATATATAGAGAGAGAGAGAGAGAGAGAGAGAGATTAGTATAGCAAAGCAATAAGGAAAACTTAGCAGCGAGACTTATCAGTCCATGGTACAACAGTAAGGCAACAATATCAGTGCAAGTAATAAATATTCCTGAGACATAATTACCGGTGCTAACCTAAGACCACATGCCAAAAGGTTCTGACTCACTTGGAATTTGGTATTGCTTTCTATCTCACCCCAGACAACAGGAAGAACAACTGACCTTACCCTGTAGGATGCCTGGAAAAATCCTTTTGGTCCTTCTGTGTGGCAGGTCTCTGCTTTCCCTCTCAGGCTCCAAGCCGAAGTTTCCTAGCTGGCTGCTGGATAAGACTGTGTAGATAGGCTGCTCAATTGTGTCCTGTCTGTGTTTATTGTGGAAGGTTATCCGCAAGGAAGCTAGAGTGCACACAGCTCCTTTCTGGAACTCTCTTAGTTGAAGTTAAGATGCTACCAGTACTGATTCTTACTCAGTAAGGAACATGCTTATAGTTCAGTTCCTTTATGAGCACTGAGGGCTTTAGCACCTCAGTGATACTCAAAGGTCCTGCATGTTGATTAGTGAAATAACACCCATCAGAGAAGGGTGTCTACCTCTTGGTCTAACAGGCTAACTGCCTGTGTAACGTTTGTGTGTCGAACTCCAAGTGTAGAGTAACTGCCTCCTCCTGAGAGAGTCCATGATATAAAGGACATCATATCACATGTAGAACAGTTCTCTGATTGAATGAGCTGGGCACACAAAGACTTGCTTAAATAAGGTGTGGACATGGACAGTAGATGATAAAGCTTTGGTCCACTAGGATTATTGAGCTAATCAGATGGTAAATGTTATCATCTTGGCACAGGAATGGTTGTCCAGATGATATAATGGGGCTTCTGGCCTTGGTGATGATCTTCCCTATCAGAGCTGGTACTGCTGGCACCTCAAAGGATGGTCAGCAAAGCTTATCACATACCAGTGTCAGTGTAAATCTCACATTGTTATGTTTCGTATCAGAGAAAACACAGATGTTCTTTGGAATGTCAGTGACCAGTGCTGCAGGAAGTCTTGTAAAAACCATAACAGTATTGTCCTAAAAAGATGACTCCTGGACTAGTCAGAGTTTGGTTCATAGGCCTCAGTTAATCAGTGAAGGCCTTATACATAGAAACAAGTATGGGCAGTATATCCCACTACAATATCCTCATCCATAACTAAATATATATACTCCATGACTAACACATGTGATCAGTGCTATATAATGCCCAAGAATGTGGACTCCATTACAGAGCCAACTTGGAATCTATAGCATTCCTTGCCAACATACTGTCTTCTTAAGGATATATGTGGATCACCAGAAAGTGAAAGCAATCCCTAAGAGCATCCTAGACACTAAGCTCTTTTACTAAACTGTGTTTAGCAGCTAATGTTGCTATTACCGCCCACCATGAGACTACCACTAGGGGTCATTGGTGCCATTTTGAATTAAGGCAACTTCTTGGGCAGCAGCGGAGGATCGCTGTCACCAGGGAATGCAGCCACACCAATGCAGACCCCTAGACAACTCTCGGGGGGGGGGGGGGGGGCAGTGAGGACTCTTGGGGAGGCAGAGTTTTGGATTGGGGGAGTTGAGATTGTCATTGGGAGGGTTGAGGTTGTGCTTGTGGGGTTGGGTTTGTGATCAGAGGTCAGGGTTGTAATCAGGGGAAGGGGGCCAGCTGGGAGAAGGTAGTGCTGTTGAGGCTAGCTGTCCTGTATGTTAATATCAGCCATTGCTCGGCATGTCCAGGCTGATAGCATGAGCCCTCTGAGTTATCAGCCTAGTATGTTAACTGTGTGCCCTGCACACTAAATGCAAGGCAGATTTAGAACACACCCTTGCATTTTTAACAAGGGCTTTGCCCATAGTGCACATTATGTTTTCCTGTTAACATGTAGCAAGGGCAAAACTTACCACAGAAAGAAACCCACTGAGTGCCTTGTAGCATTTGCCAATGTTTAAAGTTATTTTTATTTTCAAACAAACACCAGGTGAGTGATCCTCTTGGGGTAGCTTTCTTCTCCTGTACTAATATTACTACACCTATTACAAATATCTAAGCAGTTTGTGTTATATATATCTATATAGATTAATAAAACAATTTAAGCAGACAGAAACATAGCTCCTGGCTATTTAAATCATTTATTTGGGCCAAACTGGGCATTTTCAGCAGTACTTAAACGGATAGTGCACCTAAGCAAAAACTGGCTACTTTGTAGGTGGTTCCGGGGGCATACTCGGCACTTAATCAGTTAAGTGCAAATATTCAGCTCTGAATGGGCTAGGATAACCACATAAACAGGCCTGCTTAAAACACAGTCCTATCGTTATGTGTTTCATCGTAGTCAGTTTAGGGGCCCTTTTACAAAGCAGCGGTAAGCCCACAGCGGGCTTATCATATGGCAATCCAGAACTACCAGCAGCCCAATGCGGGTGCTGGTGGTAGTTCCACCTCCAGCGAATGGCATTTCCAGTGCTAGCAGAAATATTTGAAAAATATTTCTGCAGGGGGTTACCCAGTGGTAATCAGGCACTGGCTGGTTACCACCAGGTTAGCGCCTGAGCCCTTACCGCCACCTCAATAGGTGATGGGGGTAAGTGCTCTCCTCCGCATGGCCGTACGATGTGCAATCTTATCACATGACCTTTTCTTTTTTGGGGGCCTTTTTACCCTCTGCAGTAAAAACAGCCTTGTTGGGCGGCAAAAATGGCCACAGCTTAGTAAAAGGGTCCCTAAGTGCTGAATATTGACTTTGCTAGCTATGTTTTAACCAGCCACAGATGTCTGTACTTTCAGTGCCAGTGGCCAGACATGGCTCTACACTGAATATCTGAGCGGCAGTCAGCAAAACACTTACCACTGCTGACTGAATGATGACCCCATATTCTTGAGAAAAAAAGAGAAACTCAACATTGCAGATGGTGTTTCTATTGCATCCGAGGCTCTGGTTCCTGCACATAGTAGTTAGTCCAATTATCCTGCATAAAATGCTTCTGTGAAAATATAGATAGATCAGTCCTACTTTATATGTTTCAAATGTCATCTCTAATCGCAAATAGTTTGGCAAGTCATTCCAAAATGTTGGGACTGTTAATACAAAAATGATCAGATGAAAGGTATCCAGGTGGATAATCCAATGTGTAATTAAACTCTGGAATTCGTTGCCAGGGAATGTGGTAAAAGCAGTTAGCTAATTAAAACTGGGTTCCTCTTTAATTACAGACTTAGCTACGGCTGGGTCTGTACCGAACTGCCATGAGCAGATTCAAGGTTGGGAAAGCTAGATATTTGGAGGGCATATGTAACTTTGCCCAGAGAGATGAGACGGACCACTGCTTCCGCTGCCTGATTACTAAAGGAGGGTTTAAAAAAGGTTTGGATAATTTCCTCAAAGAAAAGTCCATAAGACATTATTAAAATAGACTTGGGAAAATCCACTGCTCATTTCTAGGATGAGTAGCATACACAACTACAAGCCTTTAAGGCTGACTAGCTTGCCAAAATTATCAATTGTCAATTACAGTCCAAATGGCAGGCTATATATATACACAATACTCCAACTGAACAATATCACTTAAATTTGTGATAAATGTGGAGGAAAAGACTTCAGTTTTCAATCAGTACCTTACATGTCCTATGACAATAATAAAGGTTACTGAAAAGTCACCATCACTAGTCTGAAAAACCTCCACCTCCTTTAGGGGGTCTTTTACTAAAGCTTAGCTCAGGGTATCTGCAGCAGGGCCCATTTTATTCCTATGGAAAAAAAAAAATCTGCACTCAAAAGAAAAAGGATCCACAATCCAAACAGTATACATCAGCAAGAAACAGCCTCTTTTCTTACCTCAAAATGTTCAGAAACAGTTGCACAGAGTTAGCAATCTATGGTATATAAGAAGGCACCAACAGAGCAACCAGCTTTAAAAGCCAGTGTTTTCCACAGTTACAGCTGATTAACAGCTGCACCAGGGTCAATTACTAAAACAAACAAACAAACACTCTTGTAAAAAATACTATGAAAATGTAATCTGATATATATACGTTGTTCATCTGATTATTTTAATATTTACTGGAACTCCTTTTATTTGCTTTGTCTGCTGTACCATTCAGAAAAATATTTCTGAAAACACTTCTTGTCCAAAACAATGCCCAGTTGTTTCTACAAATAAAACAATGGAGCCTGCTAAATTTAAGTTAGTTGCAAACATAGCTGTTTCCTTCCTGGAAAATAATAATGCTTTTATTTCTTTTTCTGGATCTGCACATATAAATGGTGAAAATCCTAATGACTGAATAAAAAGGGCAAGAGGAGACATTAAAATATTAAACTAACACAGGTCTAAAAACTGAGACATGAGGCACACCACACTTCAAAGAGAAAGGACTAGAGATGGAATATTGCCAATGAAAACCACAGTTCCAGCAGTAATCGGCACTTAGCACATGCCAACCGGTCACCACCCGTGTAGCGCGTGAGCCTTTACCACTAGATCAATGGGTGGCGTTAAGGGTTCAGGCCAGTTTTGGGCGCGTGCTGGTTTCATTTTTAACGCAAGCCCTTTTCCTGTCTTATAAAAAAACACATATGTTTTGTAGATGCCGTAAAAGCTGGCCTGGTGCATGCCCAATACATGGGCCTACAGTACCACAGGCCTCTATTTACCACTCCAGTACAATCACAAGATCTATATCTGGCCAAATATGGCTAAGCATGAGGAGTAGACTCATTGTAGAATTATTCAGGCTGTAAGCCCAATAGGGCAAAACTCTACATTACTATATTTTAGAAGATCTACTTGCTTAGAGACTTAGCCATCTCCTTATAGTAGGCTTCACCCCCACTACCACCAAAATAAGTTAGGATACTTCAGAGGCACATTAAACAGCTGAATAAAGTGAAAGGAGCATGCAGTGATGATTGCAGCAAAATGTACAGAGGGCTATATGCATTCTTGTTTCCTTCTGTAAGTGTGACCTGTTACTTCTCTCAATCTAATATCCTCACTGAGGCGCGTCTTATGCATTTGTGGCATTTCAGCACCAAAGCAGTATATGTTTTAGTAGTTAGGAAAAGAATCTTACATAAACATTTGCAAGCGTTTTTCATTTATCGGTTTCCTCTGCTTCTCCATTCCATATTCTCACTGTGGCAGCCCTGGGAGCTTTAAAATGCCACATGTAAACAGCCGAGCCTCCAGCTGGAAATCTGCATATTATTTGCATATATATAGGAAGACGTCATTAAAATTGCAGGTCAATGTACAGTTCGATTTTTGAGTTCTTGGTTTTCAGGGTTTCTACTTTATAAATTCAAGTATGCTGTAATTGCATGTGTAGTCAATAAGTTGAAAGGGATTTTAAATGTAAAGATTCAAATATGTTTTTGTAAGTCTGTTAGTGAAATTTGTTAGAGAAGAAACTTCAGCCAGTAGCAAGTGTTAAAATGCCAACACATGTTTATTTGAAAATTAAAGATGGTAGCTCAAATCAACTGTATGGTCTTAATTGATTTTTACATAAAGTCGTAATATAGGGGCTGAACTATTAACTGATGGTGACTCCTTCATGGCGTTTAGGCTAGAACTGAGAATATATACAATGCTAGAAGTTATAACCCTGCCACCTGACCCTGTTGGGACATGACAATATTATAACCAATGTCAAAGCAGAAGGATTACATTTGCTACTTCAAAAATAAGGTCTAAGTACTTGTCCATCGCCTTGCTTTTTTGCTAAGATTGTAAATGTGCAAAATGGGGGTCTAATGCCTTGGTGCCTGATCCCACTGGACTAATTAAATGGTTTGGACCCCCTTCTCCCTCAAGCTGAGAAGACTGAAAAGAAAAAGAGAATGAAGATTTGGACTTAAAAATAGATCCTTAAGCTACATAAGATTAGCAAATAACAGATACTCTGTTTAAAAATCTCTGATAAACTCTATTGTCTCTGTTAAATGTGTTTATGGGGGGGGGGGGGACGTTCTCTGAAGAAGATCCAACAGTAGTATACCACAGTGGGTGGTTGAACAAGAGACGATTTGCTTACATCTAATGACATTACTTCAATTGAAAGAATATGTTTATTGAAGCCGATACTCAGACCGCAGGAGTTAACTGGGCTAACTTCCGCAGTCGGCGCTAAAACTGGATATTCAGTGCTGAGCCATTTCCGGTGACTGGCACTGAATATCCGGTTTACTTTTGGCCAGTTTGACTTTGACCAGCCAAGCTGATATTCAGCGATGGCCAGTCAAAGTCAAACCAGCCAAAGATAGGACTACCTTGCACATAGCCAAATATGACCACTAAAGTTAAGCAGCGATGCGCTGAAAATCGTCATCTAGCTGGTTATTTTGTGTGCGCAATGTATTGCGTTGGTCCATGATGGCTGAGCCATTACTGGTTATCACATTGAAACCAGCATCCCCGTCGCCATAGGGGCCACGTCCGATAGCCATGCAGTAACAGCCATGGGTGGGTTTCTTTACTGCAGGTTCCCAAGCCTGCCTTCTTCAGTTACTTCACTGCAGGTTCCCAAGCCTGCCTTCTTCAGTTACTTCATCATTCTGAAAGCATCATTGATCTGCAAGAGAACGGTTTCAGGGAAACTATATTGCAGACCAGATGATGTCACTGATGGAGCTGGAATAACAGCAATAATAAGTTGTTCTGGAATCCAGCAAGTATCGCATCTTACCTGCCAATAAAATGAAGTAGCGGGACCATGAGGATGCATAAAGCTTATGAAAGCATCTTTCTGTTCAACTGATGTTTCACAAACGTTTCCAATCCACCATAAATGCAAGCAACATACTGCCCAGGCTGAAGATTTGTGACTTTATCTATTTGTTCAGCATCACTAATTTATTAAGCTGGAATATTCACCTGAGATGGCACGACCAAACTGATAACAGCGCACAATAAACGATTGGACAATCAACGAATAAAATACGAATGAATAAATTATATCATACTTTTAAGCGACTATTAAGACTCAATTTCCTAGAAATGAAGAAAAATTAGCGCATCAAGCGTACTAAATATAACATACTTTGAACTGAGTAAATGGCTACTTAATGGTGGCATTGCAAAACAAAAACATATCAGTGTTGTAGAGCACAATTTTCTCTTTCAGATGACACTGTTCACAAGCTGATTCAGGCAGACTCTTTTTTAATAATTGGCTTTGAACTTTGGTACATTTTACCATTTGCGCTGACAGTGCCAACTTTGAAGAGATCCTGCAGGGCAGTTATAGATGCTGGTTAGTTGCAAATCTGGCAGTATTATGTCCAGCACAAGCATAATGCTTGTTCAAAATTTCAATCACAGGCAGATTTTTGCCCCCTCCACAGCACAGCACAGTACTACAGGGCTGCCGAGAGGGGAGGGCAGGGGGGACAAAATTCCCCGGGCCCGGGCCTCCAAGTGGGGCCCGACGCCGCAGTCCCCTCCACCCGCCTCCCTCCATCACCACCCAGCCGGGCCCCCCTGAATTCAAATCATAGCGCCTCACCTCGATCTCACTCCTTGTGAAAGAAGTGCAGCAGCGGCAGTCTGCAGATCGCCTCCCTTCGGGCCTTCCGTCCCTGTGTCCCGCCCTCGCGCAAGTTACATCAGAAGAGGGCGGGACACAGGAATGGAAGGCCCAAAGGGAGGCGACCTGCAGACTGCCACTGCTGCGCTTCTTTCACAAGGAGTGAGGTCGAGGTTAGGCACAATGATTTGAATTCAGGGGGGCCCGGCCCAGTCTCTCAGCGGCCCAGTCTCTCAGCGGCCCTGCAGTACTACTCACTCTCCTAGCCAAATTCAAGCAGGAAATAGCAATAGGCAAAAACATCCTCCTCCTCCTCCAATTCGACATGTCTAGTACATTCAATATGGTAAACCATAATATATTAATAAGATTACTAGATAAGTTCGGGATTGGTGGAAGCATACTTAGCTGGATCAAGGGATTCCTAACCACAAGAACATATCAAGTAAAATCAAACTCAAACATATCATCACCATGGAAAGCAGACTGCGGAGTACCACAAGGATCACAGCTATCACCGATCCTCTTCAACCTAATGATGACCCCACTAGCCAAGTCCTTATCCAACCAAGGCCTTAAGCCTTTCATCTATGCAGACGATGTCACAATATTCATTCCTTACAAATCTAAACTGACAGAAATCACCAACAAAATCAAGATCAGCTGGAACATCATGGACTCTTGGGCAAATGCATTTCAACTAAAACTAAACAAAGAAAAAGCACACAGTGTCACCCTCTCATCCCTACACAGCGTGGATAACCCCACAATTATCAACACCCAGGTTTATACCCTCCCTATCTCAGACAGCATGAAAATCCTCAGCGTAACAATGGACCGCAACTTAACACTAGAGAGCCAAGTGACATCCACAACAAAGAAAATGTTCCACTCAATGTGGAAACTCAAACGCGTGAAACAATTCTTCCCGATGGGAACATTTTGCAACCTGATACAATCAATGGTACTAAGCCATGTAGATTATTGCAATGGAATTTATGCGGGATGCAATGAACAAACCTTAAAGAAACTTCAGACCGCTCAAAACACGGCAACTAGGCTTATCTTCGGAAAAATGTGATTTGAAAGTGCAAAACCCCTTCGCGAAAAACTACACTGGCTCCCAATCAAAGTACGCATTGCTTTCAAAATCTGCACTCTGGTTCACAAAATTATCTACGGTGACGCTCTGGGATACATGACAAACTTGATCGACCTACCAACTAGAAACACATCCGAATCAACACGAACGTAATGAATTGATTTGCTCTTTTCTGACCACTGACAGGTCATTTATGACCTATGAACTACATAGCTATAAGGCTCAAACTTTTCTGTACTATTTGCTGAAAGCTGACTTTTGCTGAGAGCTGCATCTTTCTCTGTACTTTTGCTGAGCCGGAAAAGCTGTGAATGCAAGGTTGTGCTGTCCCAGCAAGGAGCGCTCTTCCCCCCTCCCTGGCAGAGCCGGTGCCACTCATTCTACGATTCAAAAGGACACAAGAATGAATATGCAGTTTGAGAGTTAAGACGTGTTGAGGTTTTGAGATAACACTATGATAAACATGGGTACTAGGGAAATCCCTGTAATGGAATGGCGTCTATAATCTTCTGTAAAAGAAACCTTGGTCTTATTATAAGATGCTGAGTTCTATAAACATTGTTCGGTGTTCCATAACATTCAGATAGTGTGTTCCATTCTATGTAAACAATGTAAACAATGAAGTAAGACTGAAATTAGCTGAAATTGCAAGTTGGGAGGGGATTGATGCCCAATCCATTGTATATAAGGCACTGTTGTGTTACATCTAGTCAGAAGATAAGATGATCAACTGAGTGACTCTTCAGCACGGTGGTCTCCTTCTCTCTCATAACAAATTGCTGTTTGCTACCTGCCTTATTGTTTCGTTATTACCTAATTACTCTGATTGCTGTATTACGTTGATTGCTTTGTTATTACCTGATTACTTTGATTATTTTGCCTAATTGCTTTATTGCCTTATTGCCTTGTTATCATCTAAAATTGGTAAGTAATAAAGACTTTTCCTTTAGAAGAAACATAGAGGGGCATTTTTGAATGGGGCCAGCCATCTCCAAGCGCGCCCATCTCCGAAGACGGCACCGTGAAGGGGCGGGGCTGACCGTATTTTCGAAATGAGATGGGCGGCCATCTTTCATTTCGATAATGCGGTCGGGGACGGCCAAATCTCAACATTTGAGTCGACCCCTAAGAGAAAAACTACACTGGCTCCCTTTAAAAGAATGAATTGCATTCAAAGTTTGCACCCTGGACCACAAAATCGTTCACGGGGAAGCTCCGACCTATATGTCAGACCTCGTAGACTTGCCTACTAGGAATGCAAAACGATCATCATGAACATTCTTCAATCTCCACTACCCCAGTTGCAAAGGAATGAAATATAAATCCACATAAGCATCCAGTTTCTCCTACATATGTACGCAACTATGGAACGCATTACCGAAGGCAATAAAATTAATACATGACCTAACAATCTTCCGTAGACTACTGAAAACGAACCTGTTCAAGAAGGCTTACCATAATGTTCCATCTTATATACAAAATAAATAGACTTTACACGAACTAGACAAAACCGAACACTTGTCACTTGACTGTTTAACCTCACTGCTACTAAAGAAAGCTACACAATACGTACTACCAATCTATTTCCTACATTGAAGATGACAACTCTATAGTCGATGACCAAACTATGTTTAAATCATTTTATCACTTAGAAACCTCTATGCAATGCCATAATGCTTTCCTCTGTACCATATATGTACGCACCTTGATGCAAAATCATTTGTATGCAATACCACAATGTAAGCCACATTGAGCCTGCAAATAGGTGGGAAAATGTGGGATAAAAATGCTACAAATAAAGACATTAGAGATGGTTGACCGAGATCGCCGGCTGTAGAGATGGGCGCCCTCGGTTTTCGGCCATAATGGAAACCGAGGCCGGCCACCTCAAACCCGGCCAAATGCAAGCCATTTGGTTGTGGGATGGGCCAGGATTCGTAGTGCACTGGTCCCCCTCACATGCCAGGACACCAACCAGGCACCCTAGGGAGCACTGCAGTGGACTTCACAAATTGCTCCCAGGTACATAGCTCCCTTACCTTGGGTGCTGAGCCCCCCCAACCCCCCCCAAAAAACCCACTCCCCACAACTATCCACCACTACCATAGCCCTAAGGGGTGAAGGGGGGCACCTACATGTGGGTACAGTGGGTTTCGGGTGGGTTTTGAAGGGCTCACATTTTCCACCACAAGTGTAACAGGTAGGAGGGGGTGGGCCTGGGTCCACCTGCCTGAAGTCAACTGCAGCCACTAAAACTGCTCCAGGGACCTGCATACTGCTGTGATGGAGCTGGGTATGACATTTGAGGCTGGCATAGAGGCTGGTAAAAAATATTTTTAAAGTTTTTTTTTTAGGGTGGGAGGGGGTTAGTGACCACTGGGGGAGTAAGGGGAGGTCATCCCCGATTCCCTCTGGCAGTCATCTGGTCAGTTCGGGCACTTTTTTGGGACTTGGACCTGAAAAAAAAGGGACCAAGTAAAGTCAGCCAAATGCTCGTCAGAGCCGGCCTTTTTTTTCCATTATGGGCCGAGGTGCAGCCATGTGTTAACCACGCCCCCGTCCCGCCTTCGCTACACCTCCGACACACCCCCTTTCATTTTAGCTGCCCTTGCGACGGACTGCAGTTGAGGTCGGCGAAAATCGGCTTTTGATTATGCCGATTTCGCCGGCCTTGAGAGATAGGCGGCCATCTCCCAATTTGGGTTGGAAGATGGCCGCCCTTCTCTTTCGAAAATAAGCTGGATAGTCTCCGTCCTCTCTAATTTCTCTATTCTCTTTGTCTATTCTGTATAAAAATGCTACAGCTATGAGCCTTGGTCCCCTGCCTAGACTTTGGTTCAGGCTCTAAAATGAGGGAAACACTTACAGGCCTGTGTGGCTCTTGCTTGAACTCCCAGTGTTGCAGCACTGCAGAGAACAACAGGAAACACAAGAGTGGGGGTCCAAAGGACAGAGTGACATTGTGGTCAGCCATGGTCTTGCTTAAGATTTGTGGTCAAGCGAGCTAAAGACAAAACCATGTTAGCAAGATAAAAGCTACTCATTAGCATGAGCCAATCAGTGGTAACCATGACATTAGCATAGATCCAATCAGGTATATCTACTGTCATATTATCCATATCCTGAGGGCACCTATAAATATCAGAGTATTTCCTGGTTTAAGCTAGAGAGAAGGGTTGCCACTCTCTCTCTCCAAGGGAAACCAATGTGACCAGCAGAATTGACAAATTACCTAATTGCTTTCCCTTGTAAAACCTTTAATTGGTAAAAGAAATTATAAAAGATTAGGAACTAATTAACACCTGTTTGGAGCTGGATTATTATATTCCTATAATTAATTGATTGTGCTTGCCTGTTGTCAATCACTGATTTGACTTGTATCTTGGCAAATAAACTCCTCATCCCAAATGATGTTCTGTGGACTTCACTTAATGATCAAAGGCTGTAAGTATAAATGCTTTTGCTTTCTTTCGCTGCATTATATGTATAACCTGTAGCCTAAATCCAGTTTGTCATAAGGCTGGTATATTTTCCTTGCTAGTGCGGGTCCCTTAGACATGATGTCTCTCTCAGTGGCAATTCCTTTTAGAACTTCACAACTTCTTGATTACCCCAGTACTAGTGGTATTTAGAGATGGAGTCAGCCTTCTTGGGGGTTCTCTCTGCCACTGGACAGCTGAGCTCCAGTACCAGACAGAACCTAGGGGTCTCTGAACCCCTAAATTAAAACATTGGTGCTAGGATAGCAGTACTCACTTTTGTCTTTAGATATGTTGCCAAGCTGCAAAACTTTTTTCTTTCCTTATTTATCCTAAATAGTTTTCTTCTTTTACTGTGATGGTTGGTTTGGCCAGCCTTGTTTATTGTCTGCCGATATGAGGCTGTGTTATTTTCCTGGACATAGGGTCCTGCTGTAATTTTCAAATATGCTCTTGCTATTATTTTACGCACTTGCCCTAGATGCAAGTTTCCTATTATCGCTCCTAGAACATTAATCTTAGTCAGAGACGGTTCATATTGTTTATTGCTTTGTACATACTGCTTTAGCTGTTATCTACGGGAAACATGTACCCGGTGGTTTAATTTCAGAAGCTCATTCTAGCCTACTCATACATAATGTTTGGTATTGCCATATTAAAAGCTGCTTTAATCCAGCATGCATGCACTATGCTACAAAAGTAATGTAATTAATATTAATATTCTTATCTTTTGATGGTCTCCCGCTCCATCTAGTTGCTTTGCCCTTGCAGGGTTACTTCCTGTCAGCTGTTCCGTTCTAATGCTTTTGAGTTTCCTTCTCGTGGTTTGTTGAGTGGAAAATATATTGTCTAGTGAATGATGAACGTGGAATTTTTCACATTTTTTGTTCCGGCTAATGTGTTCCGACTAATGGCTCCTTTATGGTTGTACCTTCCCCCATGAGCTTATATGTGTTTTGTTTTGCTTTAAAATATTTATTTTCCTTTTTACTCTTTTTACTCTTTCCTGCTTTACTATTTCTGAAGTATGTTTCAGGGACTTCTCCCTGGGACATGCTACACTCCTATTTTCTTATTCCCTCTTCCACCTGTGTCACGCTAGATCCATTGGCTTTAATACCGATGCCTGAGGAATCGCTTACACCCACCTATGGGACTCATATCTGCCCCTTAGGTGGATGACGGTATAAACAAATTGGTAGAAATTGAGCAATATCCCACTTCATTCCCGAAGTGTGCTGGCTCCACAGCTCGACCTTTTGCCCCTGCATGAGTTAGCTTTGCTCTGATACGCGCAATGCTATAAAGAGACGTCTAGTGCATACGTTGCCATTCGGACAAGCTGACTAGGGGATTTTAAATTTTTACACGTATATTTAAGTATCCCGTGGGGGTTAGTTGAATTGAGTGGAATCTTCAGTTGAATTGAGCAGAATCTTCCTAACCAGCGAAAATCCATGGGATAGCTGTCCTTCGAATTCAGGGAACTTATTTCGCAGCTTCCTGGACTCTTTGAGGGGTAGTAGCCCCCCCCCCCCCCTCTTTTGAGGGTTCTACCATTGGAGTGAATCATGGCCAATGGAGAGACTCTTGGCAGCCAGTAGAGAAGAATCCTGGTTGTAGAAGCCTACCCTGGGGGACAGTATTTATAGAATAGGGTACATATATTAGCTGACACTAGGTATTTACTCACTCACTTCTCAGGTACACATTCCTGTTTGCTGTTTTTGTCTCTCTCCCTTTTAATGTCACTTGCGGTTAAAGCGTGGAGCTTTCTGCCAATAGTTCCTATGTTGGAGCACATTAGCAGATGCGTGAGTACGATTGTGTTATGTCTCTGCATGTTCTACTATCAGGATAATCATTGCATGTTTTTGTGAACTGTTAGCACATTATAATTCCTAGGTCTCCCTGCTATCCCTGAAGCTGCCTTTTGAACCACTGACCTTGTACCAGGTTCTAGGTCTGGTCAATATATATATTACTACTCTAGATCATTGTTCTATAGCATGTTACAGGTCTGGAGCTTAGTTGTAGACCACTTTTACTCTAGGTGCCGTTATTATACATATTGGGTAATATTGTTCACTACCCATCATATCCTGTCTTCTCCTCTGCCCCCAACACCAAATACTGGTGATCTGACATCTATTTAGATCTCTGGTAGGGGCTTTCTGAAACAGACCTTTCTGATTTTGCGGTTGACCCCCCTATTCCACCGAGAGTTCAGAAGGGCGTGGTGATCCCTCCAACTGTCCTCTTTCTCAATTGACTTTCTGCGCTGGAGATTACATTGCATGAATCGTGAGTATACTTTCATTTACTGCATGTGTTACTAATAAGCTTGCCGTTGTATACTTTCATGGCCTGTTGGATTAGCTCTAATTTAAATATTTTATTTTATCAAATTTAGGATTGAAATTTTGTCCTCAATACACAGGGACACCTCTGTATGTGGGACAATTGCTGTGTATGTGTATGGGTATATGAGTGTGGTTTTCCTTTCCTATTCTGTCTGTGTGCTGTGACTTATGATTGGCTACTGGAATATTTATTTTTGGGATCAATTCCTTAACCGTGCACAATTCCAATGATTGGTTTTAAACTACATTTGGAAATATGTTGCTGCCTCTTCTAAGCTTTAAGTTTTCTACTTAGCAGGATTAGGTTACTGTTTTAATTTTATGTCTATATGTTCCTGTGTGTCCTGTGGTAAATGGCATAAACTAAACCAGCTAGTTATTAAGGAATCATTTCTTTAGTTTTAAATTAGTGCTCTAAGGTTACCCCGCGAGATTGCCTATCAACTGCAGTGGTAGTAAATCTCAAAGGAGTGTTTATTTTTTTCCCCCAGGATTGTATATTATTTCATTTAAGCAATGTTTGTTTGATTTGTGACGTGATGTTAAATACCTGATTGTTTTTGACTTCTGGTAAATTGCTTTCACTATAAATCCGAGCACTTTTTAGTTCTAGTAGCTATAAATAGATTAAAGGTTTTTGATAATTTATCTTTGTTAGCTGCGGTACTCACATCCGGATTCTAAATCTGGATAAGACAGATATACCGGACATACTTGTCATTCTTATTGAGCTATCATATGACAGACTTCTTAGTTAAGGAGATCCACTTACAGTTTTAATTTTATAGGTGTGCGTCCGTGTATGTGTTCTTTGAAAATTGCATAATTATTCCAGATATTTACTATGAAGGCATTCCCTTACAATGTGTCTGGAGTGTACAGTTTTTCTGGACTAACTATCTCATTTCATTCAGGCAATGCATTGCTAAAGTACTTAAATGTCTGTGTAGTAGATTGAGCTGAAAGGTTCAATATTACATTCCATCTAAAACGCTGTTTATTTGTGACGTTGTTTAAAATAACTAGTGCTGATGTTCACTTCCTGGTTCTCTATTGGGGATTTATAGTTTTAAAGCTCTATGTTCTTGGTTTGGTTTTGGAAATTGCTGCACACATTACTTAATCCCTGTGCAAAGAGACATCCTTTTAATGCCGGGATTCTGCTGAAAGTGTCTGGTTTGCATACATGTTTATTCTTGCATATGTTTCTTAAGGGAATAAAAGAAACTAGGAAATGCCCATCCATGCCTTGCAAGTTGAAACTCTCTCTCTCTCCCTGACTTTGCCGCTGTAGATAATAGACGTGAGCTACTTTTGGCTAAGATTGTAAGCTCTTTGGACAGGAACTGTTTTTTATGTATGGTGTACAGCACTGCATGTGCCTTATAACGTTATAGAAATGATCCCTCCGCCTTTGCTTGTTTCTAAGTGGCTTACTGAGACCTTTTATTAATCTACAGGAAACAGATGCTATCTAAGATAGAAATTTGTACTAGTCTCTGCTAACAGGAAATGAGTTTAATTTTTCTTTTTCTTCCTTCTGTTTTAAACTATATTTGATTTGCCTGTGTCTGTAATCTCCTGATTATAGGGGTTTTTAAGATATATTGTTGTATGGAATTCCAGCATTTTTTGTTCTCAAGCCCAAATGGCGCAGTTAAATTTCATTTCCGGATTCCATAATACTACAGTGCCTGCCTTATTACTTCTGCAATAGGGTTTAGATTTTGAATGTGTTAAGTTAAAGCGACCAGGACCCTTCGGTCTGGCAAACAGAGATTAACCCATGCATAACATAACTACGTGATACACCAGAACTAAAGAAATTCAGGTTGCTATTATTTCAGAGCAATGTTCAGATGAGACTTTTTGCATTACAGAACCTGCAGTACTAGCTACGCACAATTGCCAACTTCCTTTTTATTGAGAACCGTACCTCTGGGAAACAGATAAAGTAATAACCTTCTTTTCCTCTTTTTCTCTCCTGAAGTATTAATTCTATGAAGACTAATTACACCAGCATGAAGTTTTAATACGAAAACTTAAACTTACAATTTTTATTTGATGTATAGTCTTATTTTCAGTCACCATACTGTCGAAACAGTGTGACAAGGCTGTGGCTGTATCTAGAAGGTTGTTGGGCTGTATAGAGAGAGGTGTGACCAGCAGAAGAAAGGGGGTGTTGATGCCTCTGTATAAGTCGTTGGTGAGGCCCCATCTAGAGTATTGTGTTCAGTTTTGGAGGCCGTATCTTGCTAAGGATGTAAAAAGAATCGAAGCGGTGCAAAGAAAAGCTACGAGAATGGTATGGGATTTGCGTAACAAGACGTATGAGCAAAGACTTGCTGACCTGAACATGTATACCCTGGAGGAAAGGAGAAACAGGGGTGATATGATACAGACGTTCAAATATTTGAAAGGTATTAATCCGCAAACGAACCTTTTCCAGAGATACGAAGGCGGTAGAACGAGAGGACATGAAATGAGATTGAAGGGGGGCAGACTCAAGAAAAATGTCAGGAAGTATTTCTTCACGGAGAGAGTGGTGGATGCTTGGAATGTCCTCCCGCGGGAGGTGGTGGAGAGGAAAACGGTAACGGAATTCAAACATGCGTGGGATAAACATAAAGGAATCCTGTTCAGAAGGAAAGGATCCTCAGGAGGTTGGGAGTAGGGTTACCATTCGTCCGGATTTCCCCGGACATGTCCTCTTTTTGAGGGCATGTCCGTGGCGTCCGGCGGATTTTGCCTGCACCCACGTTTGTCCGGATTTCTGGACAAACGTGGGCGCGGGTGCGGGCAGGCGCGTGCGTGTGGGCGGGCGATCGGCGCCGTGGTAACCCTACTCCCGTCCCCTCCCCTTCCTTACCATGTTCCCTGGTGGTCTAGTGACGTCTTCGAGGCAGGAAAGAGCCCCCTCTTTCCTGCCTGGAGCGCTGCCTCCCCTGTCTATCATCCTCCTCGGTCTGGCTGGGGATTCAAAATGGCCGCCGAGAGTTGAACTCTCGCGAGGCCACTTCAACTCTCGGTGGCCATTTTGAATCTCCAGCCAGACCGAGGAGGATGCAGCAGGCAAGGACAGG
The DNA here is from genome assembly GCF_901765095.1 of Microcaecilia unicolor. Taxonomy (NCBI): domain Eukaryota; kingdom Metazoa; phylum Chordata; class Amphibia; order Gymnophiona; family Siphonopidae; genus Microcaecilia; species Microcaecilia unicolor. Next base: position 612,387,598 of record NC_044031.1, read on the forward strand.
CAGCGCTCCGGGCAGGAAAGAGGGGGCTCTTTCCTGCCCCGAAGAGAAGACCCTACTAGACCACCAGGGCTAGATAGTAAGTGAGGGGGGGAACCATGTGACGGGGGCGGGGAATAGAGGGGCGGAACGAGGACCCAAAGGGGGCGTGGCGGGGGCGGGGTATGAGGCGTGGCAGGGCGGGGTAGGGGGCGTGACATGTGTCCTCTTTTTCAGAGGACACAAAATGGTAACCCTAGTTGGGAGGCGGGGATAGTGCGGGGCAGACTTATACGGTCTGTGCCAGAGCCAGTGGTGGGAGGCGGGACTGGAGGTTGGGAGGCAGGGATAGCGCTGGGCAGACTTATACGGTCTGTGCCAGAGCCGGTGGTGGGAGGCGGGGATAGTGCTGGGCAGACTTATACGGTCTGTGCCAGAGCCAGTGGTGGGAGGCAGGACTGGAGGTTGGGAGGCAGGGATAGCGCTGGGCAGACTTATACGGTCTGTGCCAGAGCCGGTGGTGGGAGGCGGGGATAGTGCTGGGCAGACTTATATGTTCTATGCCAGAGCCGGTGGTTGGGAGGCGGGGCTAGTGCTGGGCAGACTTATACGGTCTGTGCCCTGAAGAGCACAGGTACAAATCAAAGTAGGGTATACACAAAAGTAGCACATATGAGTTGTCTTGTTGGGCAGACTGGATGGACCGTGCAGGTCTTTTTCTGCCGTCATCTACTATGTTACTATGTTACTATGTCCAATGCTTACGGTGAGCAGTAAAATCACATTAAGCACAGGAAGCACTGTTATTTCATGATTTCCTCAGGAACGAATGACAGAGATTAACCCATGTAGTTCTTATTTTCTCTGAAATTCATTTTTACAAAAGCTTTGAACTCAGTAGACTTTATATGATACAGGAATTCATTACGTGCTTCGGATTTTTAATAACTATATGGGTTTTTCTATGATTCTGTGTTATCCTTGCTACTCTTTGTTTAGAATTCAATTTACAATGTAGGCTTACAAGCTGTTCCATTTAACATACTGGTCTATATGGACATATCCTAATGGTCAATTGTGTGCATTTATTGACTTAATAAGATTTGTGATTATATTCTTGATTTTTGAATTTTGAATTTTACTATAATGTTTTAAGAAATGCTCCTGCTTGTCTCCTGCTTATAAAGCGGCTCCTCCTCTGTATTTAAAATATACTCCAAATTATAATTAGATTTCTGGGGATATATAAGCTTATTTTTAGCTATCCCTCTGAATCCTGATATGCTCGCATGATTAAGGGCCCTAATTGTGAAAGCATAACACGGATCAGATTAAATTTTAATAAAATCTTCATTCTCTAACTTGGCTCTGAATTATTACGGAGGATCATAGAATATTGTGTCTCTTGTCAGACCTATTTCAATCCTTGTAAAGGTCAGATAATGAGGTCTCATACAGATATCTAGTTTTCACATCTTTTCCTTTAAAACACAAAACAAAAACATGTCCTTCTCAAACTCTCTACAGTATTATTGCTAAACTGTATTTTCTGGAAGCAGTCTCTGACCAGGACATTGCCTCAGACTCTGCTAACTTCCTGTGCTAGTGTAATAAGGGGTTAAGGGTCGGGTTAAAGGAAAAAAATAAATGTTAAATACTTACCTGGGTCCGGGGAGTCAGTTGGCAAGGCAGAGGAGAGAGGTGCTGCAGGAGGCAGCAGCGATTTTTGGGGGGCGCTGCAGGAAGCGGAGAGTTTTTTTTTAAAGCCCGGGGACAGTTCGGGACATCCCCGGGTGAGAGGAGTTGGGCTGGGGTTTTGTTTCCTTCCGTCGGCGGTTCCGGCGGTTCTCGGGGGTTTGAGGCCCTATTTTGGGCCGGAAGGGAGAGGAGCGCGATAAGAAAGAGGCTGCCTGAGGCAGCGTTATGTTTTTTTTATGGCCAGCATCGTCGGGGCTCTGGGAGTCGTGCTGGGGGGTAGGTGGCGCTGAAGGAGGCAGCGCTAAAGTTTTCCGTGGTCCGGGGATAACTAGGGACGTCCCCGGACTTGAAGAGGGGAACCGGAGCCGGAGAAGCGCTGCAGGGAGGCAGGGAAGCGACAGGGTTGTTTTTTTTTAAAAAGAAGAGGGCCGGAGAAGACGTCGGCGCGAGTGTGCATGAGGCGGCGCGCCTCATGCACATATCGGGATCGCGCATCTTCGCGTTTAGGCCAAAGCCGGGGCCTAAATTTTGGGCCGGTTCCGGTTGTTTTTTAATTTTGGCTCCGTTTCGGCCCCAGGACGTCGAGGACCAGAACCAGGGGAAGTCTACACGTGTGGGGAAAATCTACATTCAGGTAAGGGGGTTTTTAACCCGAAATTTTAATTTATTTATTTTTAAATTGTACAAATGTAGTTTTTTATTTTTAAAAAATCAGGGATTTGTTTAATTTAAATTTGGTTTTCAGTTTCGGGTTCAGGGGATTTTTCCTAATTTTTCCAGTGGGTTACATTTTGAATTTTAATATTTTAAGGGGGTCTTTTGGGAGGGGTCTGGTTTTAAGGGGTTAATTAAGGGTTAATTTTTTTAATTCGATAGGGTAGGTCCGGGAGGGGAGTTGGAAATTTTTGGGATGGTTTTTGGTCGGATTTAGGGATTTTGGAGGGATTTAGAACAGTTTATTTGAGGGCGGACATTGGAATTTGGGATTTTTAAAATTGAAAAACAGGGATGGATAGAGAATGGGGGATTTAATTTTTGGGCCAAATTTTAAGGGTTTTGGGTAAATTGTAGGGGGGCTAGGATTTTTGGAAATATTTTTCCATTGAAGTCTATGGGATTTTTCTATTCAAAATGGTGCTGGAGCAGTGCTGGTCAACATTCCGCAGGTCAGCTTGGCCAGTTTAGAATTTTAAAAAGGGACGGTGATTGGCTGAGCTGACTGCGGAATGGCAAGCCAGTGCTGGTCTCCTTGGCAACGGTGGTTGGGCAGTTGGTCAGAATGTGTTTGGGAGTCAAGGTGAGAGGAGGTGTGGTGTGTGTTGGGAGTGTGTGAGAGTGGTTTCAGGGAAGAAAAAGGTAGAGGTTTGAGAAAATATTGGGAAAGTATTGAGAAATAGGATATTGGTTAGAGTATAGGCTGTATAGAGTATAGGTTAGAGTTAATATTCATTTTTATTGGGATTTGGGAATTTGGGGTATTTTTAGAAAGTTGGGGGGTTTGGAATAGTGAATAAAGTGTATGGGAAGTTGGGGTATAGTGAATAGTCTGAATTAATATTAGAATCTAGGTGAGTTAACTGAGTTTAAAGGTTAAGTTAATAGAGAGGGGATAGGTATAGGGATATATTATGGAATGTTTATGATTATAATTAAGAGTATAGAAGTGGAATGAGAGGTATGTTTGAATAAAGACTGCCAAACATATTTAATAGGAAAGTTAGATAAAATAAAAGTTTAATTAGAGAGTGTAAGTTTGTAGGATAGGGAATTGTTTAATTATTTTGATTTTATTAGCTAGACGGCCACAGTATAAAATTGTTACGGACACTAGGTATCCTGGTACCTGGTCAGCGAAGGGAGGGTATTGCTTCCATTTATTTTATTAAAGAGTGAGGTTTAGGAGGAAGAGCCGTCACCTGTACAGAATTCTGGAACAGCAGACACTACAATTACAAGGGCCCCAACGCAAGAAAGGTTCACCGGCGCACTGGAGAAAGAGGAACAGCCTACAGCTAAGTGACTGTACAGGGAATTCTGTGATTGGGGGTAAAGGGAAAACAGTGGGGTCGGGTAACCTGAAAGAGAAGAGAAAACAAATCAAACAAAATACTTACCTGTACCTGGAAAAGTTGGGTGTAGAGGTCCTCTGTAAAACAGAAAAGTGAACACAAAGAATCACATTCTAGGAAAACAATTTTTAAGGGAATACTTAACAATATTAGGAAAGGTTAAGGGAATAAAGAGGAAAAGAAAATAAAGAACTTCTCTGATATATAATCTGGTGCAGCGCTGAAATTCAATCTGTAAGAAAAAGAAAAGGAATGTATGGTAAATTTGGGGGTTTAAGAAATATTCATTGTTTTTATTGAACTGTGTTTACTGTTATATTGAAAAGTTTTTGAATAAATGTTATTTGATTACATGAAAAAAAAAAAACCTGATTGCTATCTGATTTTGGGAGTTTGGACAGGAAAGATCCTAAAATTTTAGTTTATTTTCCTCTCCTAGTCTTAGAGACTAGGAGACGAGGTTAGTGATTGTACCCACCCTCTGACCTTGGTGATTGGGATCTCAATTTAGCTGTCACGACTACAATCATCCGGCTGTTGAGACCCCTTTACTTCTTACAGCATACCCAAGGCTGAGGGGGTGTGGCACACTAGCAGTGCTGGAACGAAATCTTATCTACAGAAAAAAGGTTGTTTTCTACTAGTAAGTTGTGATTTTATATATTAAAACTAATCTCCACCTACTGGTGCCCCAAGGAACTAACAATGCATTCTTTAACTTTTCTTTCTAATGATCCTGTGCTGAGATTTGACTACCAAGCATTACTTGTATATCAGCTCTATTTATTAAGTCCTGTAGGTTGACTGAAGACTGCTAATCCAATTCCTGATCTACTGCCTCCATTCCAGTTTGGTATTTCTGCTACAACCGACTTCTGGCAAGAGAAGGCAACGCCAACTCCTCCAATGAAAATTTTTCGTCCAAATGAAGTCAATATTTTAGCCCCTCTTGGTTATGCTCTTAAAAATATTTTTGCAGGCTGCGCATCTTTTCCTGAACCTGCATGGCACTTCACATATGATCTATCTATTACAACAGACTGTGATAAAGTCACCTCCAGGATAGTTGGGTTAAGGCAGTTTCAGTCTGAAATACAAGTCCCAGAAGGCATTGCAGGCAAGGAGCCAGAGGGGGAGATGAAGAACCCGGACTGGACTCCTAGCTGCAATCAGGGAAGACATGGGTGTAGGCTGGCAGGTTGTGTAGAGTGGCTGCCACTAGGTGGAAAGAGAGTTAGGAAACCCTGTGTGCAGGAGCTCATCATTGGTCTCATTAGTTTAATGCTCAACTCAGCTGGTATGGGTGTGGGGAAGCTAATGGAAGGAGAATGATTGGTGGTGGTAGCTGAAGCCAGGGATTTTAGGCAGGTGGGAAGGAGTCCCAGCAGAGAGGCAGTTCACTTCAGGAGAGAGAAGCAGAAGGAGAGAAGGAGTTGCAGGCTGAGAATCCTTGGGCAGGGAGGTCCCTAAAGTACTGAAGCAGGCTGAGATTCCTTGGGTGAGAGGAAGTCCCAAAAGTATTGAATTCACTGTGAAGCTGATGCAGGGGAAAACCCTTGAGTAGAAGGAATCCCTAAAATATTGAACTCTCCTGAATGTAAAGAGGATAGAAGGTAGAAAATGCTGCTTGGTGACTGAACTTTGATGATGAACTGAAAGAACTGTTTGTCTTGGGAATTGAATTACTGTTTATTGTGCACTGGATAAAGAGCCCAGACTGGAGCTTGTAAGCCTGTATTGAATCCTGGTATGTGCTATGCTGCTGTTGGAACTGTGTACTAGAAACCTGAATGGAATAAAAGTCCTTAAGATTGAAGTTACTAGTGGACATCTATTTCTTCATTGTGCCGGGAGCCTGTGGCTGGAGGAGATTGTTCTATCCTTGGCTGCACAAGAGAGGCGCCTGGTTACAAGACGGCGACCATGATTTCAGAAGATACTTCCATCACCTGGACTAGTTATGAGTTTTAATTTTCTGCACATTAGTCTTCTGCTTTGACTATGACCTTTTCCTAAGCTTTATTATCCCCACATGTTTAGACCCATTAATCGTCAGTAATTATATTTCTGTCTTGTTTATCAGACTTCACAAGCCAGAAGGGGGGGATATACGATAAAAACAAAGATCTGGGTGCTGATGATTATGCAACCTCCAATTCCTTGAACATGAGAGACTTAGCCCATAGAAAGTATACCCAGATAGAATTGAAGCTGTGACCTCTACTGCAGCCAAGCTTGAGAACTATACATCTTGATTTCACCTGAAAAATATTACAGCCTTCAGTAAAGTCCAGAACTCAGAATCACAACAAGGGAAAATTTCAGAACCAGGAACTCCTGCATAATACAGCCAAGCCAATCAGAAGATAATTAATTTGAGATTCATAGTTGCTATTTATGGACATTATGGACTCATATTTTGATTTATTTTTAGTCTAGCATTTAGTCTATTGGAAAGGTTCTATTTTATTTTCCTATTACTCCCTTTTTGGCTAATTTATGTTGCTAGTGACACAGTTTCCATTGTAGAAGGACATTTGTAATTCAACTCTTATTGTCTTTAGATTTAATTTCCTGGTGGAAAGACGTTTCAGAGATCCAGAAGGAATATGGCACTGTAGCTGACTTTAAAGTCCCAAGAGCTTTGGTTGAAGTAAACGTAGATGGTATATTAAACTCAGAGTAAAGTCTACCAGAGGGAAGTTTAGAGACAGTTGGAGATGCAGACAACACAGCAGATACAGAGTTAGGAAATAAATGTAGTATGTAATGATATAATTTTGGTAAAAAAATAAGTAGCCCAAGTCTTACGCTGAAACAAAAAAAATCTAGACCAGAATCTTAAAACACCCAAGCCTTCCTCCAAAAGCTTGAATCTCTTCCTAAAAGTAAAGTAATTCTTTTTGTCTTAAAGGCATTGGGAAAGAATTCAATAGGCAGAGGCCAGTCATAACACTTGGAGCTGGAACTAAGCCTCCCCAGCCCAACTGTGACCTTACCCTGGCTGCCTCCTCCTCAAAGGCGGGAGAGAACAAAATTGTATATGTTCCTCTCTTCTCTGCTCCAGCGCCACCGTCCACCCCTACTTGCGGCACCAGCTTCTTCTTTTACCAGCTGGATGCCTGTCTCCCACTCCCAAGGCTCTGTTCCGCCTCCAAGACAGTCCTTCCCCAGCGGTTCTGGCTTCCTGTTCCTGCACTTCCGGCGTGACGGCAGAGCCTTGTTGTAAGCGATGCTTGCAGTGCAGGAGAAGGAAGTCCAGGAGTGGTGACAGGGAGGGGAGGAGCTGTGGGAGGGCATTTCCAGAGCTGGACAGAAGGAGGAGGAGCTGCGGAGCGGACTCGGCACTGTGACACCGGAGGGACCTGAAAGTGAAAGTTGCTTTCAGACACTTGGCAGCCAGAGGCTGGGAGATGCGATCTTAGCCAGTCCCGGAGCAGGACCCCTCTAGGATGTAACCACCTCCCCGCAAAGTGAGTCTTATGAGCGGCTGAAAGTGAAAGAACGATCCCGAGAAGGGACGAGATAGGGGGTGGGCACCGTACTGTTTACACACTAGTGTCATGCACCTGTGCAAACTAGGGAAAGAAAAACACTAGGAAGTAAAAGCAAAGGAGAAAGTGTCCTAGGTACTAGACAAGACTGACTAGTTACATCCAACGTGTGTCACAGTGCTGCAAGCTAAAGGTTTTATAAATCAAAATCAAAATAAACAATTTGTTTCTTGCAGATCTCTTTTGTTTAAACTTAACTTAATTAATTGTGGCTATTTTACTTATTTTTTTTTCTGTGTGTTGTCAGAAAATTATGGATATAAGCCCCACCCCTAACCCCGCCCCCTTTAGCCTCCCTAAACTGTTGGGCCACCGACCGCCTATGACCTCACTGCTTGCCTATTGACCACTTCCACCACCCATTTGTTATCACACCATAACAAGAAACATTTATCATGAAGCCAGCAGAGCCAGAGTTCGCAAGCTACTACCAGTGAACATAGCTCAAATAAGTTAATGTTCCTTGTGATATGTCTCTGCATCTAGTTATCCAGCCAGGCAGCTGCGTACCATGACCCCCCGGCAGTAGAAGCCAAAATCAGGCATGGATGTTGTTTAAAAATACTATCTTGAAGCCCAGACCAGATATAATCCATGGATTAACAAAGACGGAAAGAAGAGCAAATGATAGCAAGCTAGTTAAAAGGTGAAGTGAAAGAGACTATTAGAACCAAAACAGTATCCTTCAAAGGATAGAAAAAGGATCTGAAGGAAGAAAACAAGTGTGAAGCTAGATGCAAAGCACTGATAAAGATGCTAAAAGAGAATATGAAGAAAAATTTGCTGTGGAGACAAAAATTCATAATAACACCTTTTTCAGGTACATCAGAAGCAGAAAGCCTGTGAGAGAATCTGTGGGGCCATCAAATCATGAAGAAGGAAAAGGGGCACTCAGGGAGGACAAGGCCATAGCGGAGAGACTGAATTAATTCTTTGCTTCGGTCTTTACAGAAGAAGACGTAAGAGATCTACCTGTACCAGAAATGGTTTTCAAGGGTGAAGAGTTATGCTAGCCCTTACTCTCAGTAAAATACAGGCCAATGGCTCATAATAAGAGCTAGGCCTCTCTTAGAAATCAAAATCATCTCTGATACAAAAGAGAGCTAGCTTGTAAAAATCAGAGATCACCTTTGACACAGTTACATTTCACTGTGGCAAGTGCTGAAATGAGGTAATTGAGATTTGGCAAGGGTGGGGGCAATCTACTCTATAAACAATCCTAAGACTGGCACCTGCAAGACGTCATAAGCAAGAGTTGCTATGGTTATGTAGAGATAGTGCTGGGTCAGCTGCACCCCGGGTGAGAACATCCAAAGGGGGGGCTACAGGAAGGTTTGGGAACATGTGAAGTCATTCTGATCAACTGATAAGGGCTAGGAGCCCTTTTGAGACAGCTGGGGTCCACTGAAATGAATAGGGCCAAAATTGTATATAAGCAGCAGTTTGAGGGGTATTAGACCAGACAAGAGGAGAAGAAGACCAGAGAAGGAAGACTCCAGAAGGAGAGACACAGAGAGAGAGAGAGAGACAGACACAGATACAGAGGCAGATGCAGATGCTGATGGAGGAGAGAGACAGAGTACCACCGAGAGCTGATGTGTCGTGTGATTCTGTTCCACTGTATGATTGACTGAATTGCTGGTATCCTCATTATTGGGTAATGTATCAATGCTAATTAATACTAATAAACTATATCTCTTTAACTAATTAAAACTGGGTTCCTCTTTAATTACAGACTTAGCTACGGCTGAGCCTGTACCGAACTGCCATGAGCAGATTCAAGGTTGGGAAAGCTAGATATTTGGAGGGCATATGTAACTTTGCCCAGAGAGATGAGATGGGCCACTGCTTCCGCTGCCTGATTAGCAAAGGCAGATTCTGAGAAAATAAACAAGGGTGATGATGTGGAGGAACTATAAGAAAAGTTGGTGAACCTGGACGACGTAGAGGGGCATTTTCAAAATGACGTCTAAGTCTGAATTTGGACGTTTTGCAAAAAAGTCCAAAATCTGAACAGGAAAGAAGGTCATTTTGAACAAACAAAAATGTCTATCTTTTCCTTTCGAAAATCCAGGAGGACCTCGCGAGACTGGGGGATTGGGCGTGCAAGTGGCAGATGAACTTCAATGTTGACAAGTGCAAAGTGATGCATGTGGGTAAGAGGAACCCGAATTACAGCTATGTCATGCAAGGTTCCGCGTTAGGTGTTACGGACCTAGAATGGGATTTGGGAGTCATTGTGGATAAGACGTTAAAAACTTGGTACCCGGTCAAAAGAAACTGGTCAAAAGAAACCAGACAAAAAAAAAACCAACAAAAAAGTTTCAAACCAAAAAAGTTCTGACATAAAAGTCCCAGACAAAATAGACTCCTGACAAAAGGGCTTGATGAAATAGATTTATTTTTGAATGGTATGAATTTCAAGGGTAAATTACTGAGAAAGTCCACGGCTTGTCACTTGAAAGTCCTGGCACCTGCCTATGGCTTGATTTCACTATCCACACTTGGTATCTAGTGAGAATCATAAATCTGCTTGACTACATAATCCAGCTTGATTAAGAGTCTATTTTGTTTTGGGTTCCTTTTGTTATGGGTTTTTTTGGGACAGTTTTTTTTGTCATGGTCTGTTTTGTTTGTAGTCTGTTTTGTCGGGTTTCTTTTGTCACGGTCTGTTATAACGGGGTGCCTAAAAACTTCTGCTCAGTGTGCTGCGGCGGCTAAGAAAGCGCACAGAATGTTGAGTATTATTAGGAAAGGGATGGAAAACAAACACGAGGATGCTATAATGCCGTTGTATCGCTCCATGGTGCGACTGCACCTTGAGTATTGTGTCCAATTCTGGTTGCCGCATCTCAAAAAAGATATAAAGGAATTAAAAAAGGTGCAGAGAAGGGCGATGAAAATGATAAAGGGAATGGAACGACTTCCCTATGAGGAAAGGCTGAGAAGGTTAGGGCTCTTCAGCTTGGAGAAAAGGCGGCTGAGGGGTGATATGATAGAAGTCTACAAGATAATGAGCGGATTAGAGCGGACAGATGTGAAGCGTTTGTTTACACTTTCAAACAACAACAAAACCAGGGGACACAAGATAAAGCTAGAATATGGTAGATTTAAAATAAACAGGAGAAAGGTTTTCTTTACTCAGCGTGTAGACAGACTCTGGAACTCATTGCCGGAGAATGTAGTGACAGCAGCTGGCCTTAAGGAATTTAAAGGGGGTTTGGACAGATTTCTGAGGGAAAAGTCCATTGAACATTAATAATTTGGGGGGGGGGGGGGGGGGGGGGTTGCCGGGTTCTTGAAGCCTGGATTGGCTGCTGTCGGATGACAGGATGCTGGGCTTGATGGACCCTTGTTCTTTTCCCAGTATGGCGGTACTTATGTACCAATTAGCTTCATTTCTTTGAAGGCGTAAATAAACATGTGGATAAAGGTGAGCCAGTTGACGTAGTGTATCTGGATTTTCAGAAAGCTTTTGACAAAATTCCTCATGAGAGACTCCTGAGAAAATTAAAAAGTAATGGGATAGAAGGCAATGTCCTTCTGTGAATTAGGAATTGGTTATTGGACAGAAAAAAGAAGGTAGGATTAAACGACCATTTTTCTCAATGGAGGAATGTGAATAGTAGAGTGCTGCAGGGATCTATATTGGGACTGGTGCTATTTAACATATTTATAGGGGAATACATTTTCAGATGACACAAAACTATTCAAAGTTGTCAAAACATGTGTGGATTATGAAAATTTGCAGGAAGACCTTAGGAAATTGGAAGACTGGGCATCCAAATGGCAGATGAAATTTAATGTGGAGAAATGCAAAGTGATGCACATTGGGAAGAATAATCCAAATCATAGTTACCTGATGCTGGGGTCCACCTTAGGAGTCAGCACTCAAGAAAAAGATCTAGTTGTCATTGTAGACAATACGCTGAAATCTTCTGCCTAGTGCAGTGATGGGCAACCTTTTGAGCTTGGTGTGTCAAAATTCGCCAAAAAACCGAGCATAACTCGGGTGGTGTGTCACTTCGAGAAAAAAACCATAATTTCGCGATATTTATAGTTTAAATAACAAAAATGTATAATTGTAATATAAAACTGTATTTAATAAACCAAAAACTAATTATTTAACTTACCTACTTAGTGACTTCTTTGTTCATCTGTCAGTCGGTTTCTTTTGTTGGTCTTGATATTATTTAACTTGTGTGGGGTGCCATGAACTAAGATAAGTGAGGGGGAGGAGGAATTCTTTAACTAATCTGCCTATTAGTGACTTTTTTTGTTGCTGAATTTCATTGGCTAAATCTTCAATTGAAGGTTGGTATTTTGTACACTTCAAGCCCAAGCAAGCGCTACTAACTTCATCTGTCAATCTGTTTCTTTTGTTGGTTTTGATATTATTTAACGCTGAGAATAAGGTTTCACAAAAGTACGTAGAGGGAAAAATTGTGAGTAAAGCCATTGCTATATTTTTCAGGGTGCTAAAAGTGTCTGGTAATCGGATCCAGGCACTCCAAATTTCCTGGTAACTCAGATATTCTCTTAATAATTGCATCTTTATTCTGCATATCGTGAAATAGAACTGGTGCACATCTTAGGAGAGTTTCTTTAATAAATTCTCCCTCACTGAGTGCTTTTCCATGCTGAGCTATGGAGTGAGCAATGCTCAAACTTGCAGATGTTAAATTTGTAGAACCTTTTACAAATTTAAGGATGGACTTAGATTGGCTCTTATAAAAGTGTAGCTGCCTGGAAATGTATTCCTTCCGTTCATCCTCACTTTTTTTCAAGAGCTGGGAATGATTAGTTTCAAAATGTCTATTTATATTCCACATTCTGCTTACTACCGTTTCAGTACATAGAACGCAAAATGATTTGCCATTTTTTTCTATAATGCCATACATCTCGGTCCATGTCTCTTGAAAGGGTCGGCTACTGCTACTACCACTTCCTTTACTTAACCTTGGTTTTTTATTTTTTGAGTTCTCCATCAGGGGGGCAGAGACAGAAGATAGAATTATAGATAGCCTGTTAGCCCTAACTAGCCTAACTGACCACCTTATGTAAATTAAGATGGCTGCCGCTATTTCTAATGGCGGGAAACGGCACCCATAGCACATGCCCTCGCCTCTCCCAGCCTCCCCCTCACCTATCTCAGTAATGGTGGTCAATTACAAATCCACGACACCCCAGAACAGTAGATTGGATGATGGTTGCTGGTAATGGTGATCACAGGGCCCTCAGAGATGCGTCCCCCACGGCATTCCGCTGCTCTCTGCTCCGCCGGCCGGAAGTGAGGAGCCGGGGCAGAGGGAGCAGCAGGGAGGGAGCCAATAGGAGCGCACACGGCACACCCCCAGCGGGTAAACATGCACCGGGTGATTTCGCCAGGGGGGGGAGGTCGCGCTGCACCGGGGGGGGAGGGGGGCGCATCGGCGATCCGCCCCGGGTGTCAGCAAGGAACTCCGCTGCTTCTCTGTATGCGGCCACATGCGGCCGCGTGTCACTGAAAATGGCTACGCGTGTCAGTACTGACACGCGTGTCATAGGTTCGCCATCAGGGGCCTAGTGTGTGGCGGCAGCCAAAAAAGCAAACAGGATGCTAGGAATGATTAGGAAAGGGATGAACAATAAGACTAAGAATATTATATTGCCTCTGTATAATTTCCATGGTGCAACCTCACCTTGAGTATTGTGTTCAATTCTGGTTGCTGTATCTCAAAAAAGATAGAGTGGAATTAGAAAATGTTCAAAGAGTGACCAGAATGATAAAGGGGATGGAACTCCTCCCATATGAGGAAAGGCTAAAGAGGTTAGGGATCTTCAGCTTGGAAAAGAGATGACTGAGGGGGAATATGATTGAGGTCTATAATATCCGAGTAGTGTAGAACAGGTAGAAGTAAATTGATTTTTCACTCTTTCAAAAAGTACAAAGGCCAGGGGACACTCGATGAAACTACATGGAAATACTTTAAAAACAAATAGTTAAGTTCTGGAACTCGCTGCCAGAGGGTGGGAACAGGGGTTAGTGCATCTGCGATTAAAAAAGGTTTGGACAAATTCCTGGAGGAAAAGTCCATAGTCTGTTATTGAGATGGACCTAGGGGATGCCACTGCTTGTCCTGGGATTAGTAGCATGGAATGTTGCTACTAATTAGATTTCTGCTAGGTACTTGTGACCTGAATTGGCCACTGTTGGAAGCTGGATACTGGACCATTGGTCTGACCCAATATGGCTATTCTTATGTTCCTAATCCCCCCAGCTGCATCAGAGTACAGCTCCAACTCCATGTCTGACACCTCCTTCCCCTAGATGGTGTGCGTTCCATTAAAGTCCACCGAAAAAAACTGCCACATGTGCAAGACTGTGCGCACTCCAAGAAGTAGCTGTAGAAAGTGATGTGGCCTATGGACCCCCACTGTGACAGCTGCCGGCCTCCTGGAGAAGGCCCTGTCCATAGATAAAACTCTACATGCAAAATTCAGACTGCTAATTAAAAATTGAACTGTGCCTAGGGTAACTTTCTTGACCTGCAAGGCCAAGTCAGTAGTAATGAGAAGCTGATCCACCTTCACCCTTGGGAGCCTAGTGACCATAGCGACCGAGTCTATACCCAAGAAGGTCAGAAACGAAGAAGGACCCTCTGTTTTATCATCCGCCAAGGGACCCCAAATTCCTTAGCTTCAACCATGAAGTCACTTGAATCCTATAACCAGGCGAGCCAATGAACAAGAAGTCATCCAAGTAATGAGTTCTTATAGGCTCTGTGAACCATCACTCACTCTTGGAAGGTGCTGAACACCTAAAAAGGAGAACAAGACCAAGCAACCCATTGGCAGGCATTTATCGAATTAAAACATCCCATCGAAGTGAAAATTCAGCAGGGGAAAGGAATCTGGGTGGATAGGCAACAGGCAAAATGCCGATTCAATATCGACTTTTGCCAAGAAGGCCCCCCTGGCCGGCCATAAACATCAAGCACAAGGCACAGTTAAAGGAGGTGTAACTAACTGTGCACAACTCCTTGGGGATACCTTCATCAACTGAAGTGCCCAGGGGAATAAGAGAGGTTATGGATTAGCCGGAACTTCCCTGGTTCCTTCTTAGGGGATAGAGTGAGCACTTGAAAAGGTTTATGTTTGAAAGGTCCCGCTATCTGCCCCCACCCCATCTCATCCTGTAGCTTTTTATGCACTGAAAAAATGTAGTGGAATAGGCATTCACAAACATCATATCCCAAATTGTATCCCAAAAAGGGATAAGAAAACCCTCCAGAAACCCCATCTACAGCAGTTCTGCTGCTTCCCAATCCTCATACTTCTGTAGCCAAGGGATCATGGCCTCCAGAAGCACTGGGTTCGGAGCCCTGGCGAAAACCTCTTTATTTGACTGCTGAGGGAGCCCCTGCAGCTCCCCTTTTTGGGCAATTGATGGCCTGATGCCCTTGTCTGCATTGGGAAAAGGCATGCTGAAATTTACAATCTGGGAATTGACAGGATGATGTATTGTGTCTCCAGCACACATCATCTCCCCCATCTCTTGTACCTGCCCCTGGAATGGCAGCTGCACAAACGGGCCAGCTTGAGTACACACCCTGGGAACTACCCTTACCAGCCTCCACCGCTATACCCACATCGGGTTGAGGGGCCATATGTGTCAACCAAAGATTGATATCTTGAGTGACCCAGGACATATGGAGGTTTTCTTCCATATTATCCCAGAAAGCCTCAATGTAATTGAGCCACACCCACCCACCCATCAAAGTGCTGGTATGCGTCCAGGACCTTGTCAGCATACGCCAAGAGCAAGCCATACTGGCTAGGGGTGTTATTACCCCAGATGCTTGCCAATCTCAAACATGACTGCACCCAGTTGATTCTATTCCTAGGCACCTTCTTAAGCTTCTTCTCTACACTATCCTGTTTAGCGTTTTTCTTGACTCTTCTCCTAACCCTGCCCGCCATAAGGTTGAAAACATCTTTTATCTTTCTGCGCGAAGCATGGGGTACCATTTCCCAAAGCTTGGATAGTGTTACTAATGCAGGTGCCCCCTATCCCCCTACCCTCCACCACAGTCATCCCCTTCCACCACCAGAAACCAAAGGAGAAGATGAAGAGGTAGAAGAAGAGTCCCTACACCTCCTGCCCATCCCCCCTCCTCCTTTTCTTTGCACTCCCATGCCAGCAGCGACAGTATGTAAAAACAATGTACGACCACCTAAAGTTCCAAAAAAACCTAAAAATGAACCTGTTCCAAAAGGCATACCCCACCAAACCAACATAAGAACCTGAGTACCTGTTACACAACAACACCAAGAACATAATGGACACACCCCAACTCTCCCTCTTCCTACCTAATGTTCCCCCAATGTATCTACCATATATGAACCCTATTCTTCCACAACCACACATGTGGATAAAGGGGAGCCGGTTGATATTGTGTATCTGGATTTTCAGAAGGTGTTTGACAAAGTACCTCATGAAAGACTCCAGAGGAAATTGGAGAGTCATGGTATAGGAGGTAGTGTTCTATTGTGGATTAAAAACTGGTTAAAAGATAGAAAACAGAGAGTAGGGTTAAATGGTCAGTATTCTCAATGGAGAAGGGTAGTTAGTGGGGTGCTGGGACCACTGCTTTTTAACATATTTATAAACGACCTAGAGATGGGAGTATCTAGTGAGGTAATTAAATTTGCTGATGACACAAAGTTATTCAAAGTCGTTAAATCGCGGGAGGATTGTGAAAAATTACAAGAGGACCTTACGAGACTGGGCGTCTAAATGGCAGATGACGTTTAATGTGAGCAAGTGCAAAGTGATGTGGAAAAGAGGAACCCGAATTATAGCTACGTCATGCAAGGTTCCACATTAGGAGTCACGGACCAAGAAAGGGATCTAGGTGTCGTCGTTGATGATACGTTGAAACCTTCTGCTCAGTGTGCTGCTGTGGCTAAGAAAGCGAACAGAATGTTAGGTATTATTAGGAAAGGAGTGGAAAACAAAAATGAGGATGTATCGCTCCATGGTGCGACCACACCTCAAATATTGTGTTCAATTCTGGTCGCCACATCTCAAAAAAAATATAGTGGAATTAGAAAAGGTGCAGAGAAGGGCGACGAAAATGATAAAGGGGATGGGACGATTTCACTATGAGGAAAGGCTTAAGTGGCTAGGGCTCTTCAGCTTGGAGAAAAGGCGGCTGAGGGGAGATATGATAGAGGTCTATAAAATAATGAGTGGAGTTGAACGGGTAGATGTGAAGCGTCTGTTTACGCTTTCCAAAAATACTAGGACTAGGGGGCAAGCGATGAAGTTACAATGTAGTAAATTTAAAACGAATCAGAGAAAATTTTTCTTCACTCAACTTGTAATGAAACTCTGGAATTCGTTTCCAGAGAATGTGGTAAGGGCAGCTAGCTTAGTGGAGTTTTAAAAAGGTTTGGACGGCTTCCTAAAGGACAAGTCCATAGACCGTTATTAAATGGACTTGGGGAAAATCCACTATTTCTGGGATAAGCAGTATAAAATGTTTTGTACATTTTGGGGATCTTGCCGGGTATTTGTGACCTGGATTGGCCACTGTTGGAAACAGGATGCTGGGCTCAATGGACCTTTGGTTTTTCCCAGTATGGCAATACTTATGTACTGATGTACTTGTGCACACGGTAAAATTATGTATCATACCTGATAATTTTCTTTCCATTAATCATAGCAGACTGGTGGGTTGTGTCCATCTACCAGCAGGTGGAGATAGAGAGCAATCCTTTTGCCTCCCTATATGTGGTCATGTGCTGCCGGAAACTCCTCAGTATGGTCGATATCAAAGCTCCATCTGCAGGACTCAGCACTTAGAGAATTTCACCCACAAAGGGACACTCCTCCCAGCCCACCACCGCCGAAGCGGGAGGGGGGAGCATTCCAGCCCACCACCGCCGAAGCGGGGGGGGGGGAGGGGGGAACCACACCCGCCGATGCAGGGGGAACTGGCTTATCCTGCTACCGCAACCGCGGGAGGAGCTTGCTTACCCTAACACCGCCGAAGCGGGAGGGATACAAAGCTACCCTACTACCACACGAAGCGGGAGGGAGCGCCGGCAAAATTTAGTTATCAATCCAGCCACCATCGAAACTGGGGGGGGGGGGGGGGGGGGGGGGGAGAGGTAGCAGCAGCTCACTGTAACACAAAATCGTCTCAACTCAAGGAAAAATCCAATTGGAAGAACTTGAACACGAAGTCCTCCTGAACAGGAACTGAAGACTAAACTTGAACCTGAAATATAACCAGAACACAAACAATACAGATATCTGGGAGGGGCTATGGATTGATCTGCTATGATTAATGGAAAGAAAATTATCAGGTATGATACACAATTTTACCTTCCATTTCATCAAGCAGATCAATCCATAGACTGGTGGGATGTACCGAAGCAGTACTCACCCAAGGCAGTGTAGTACCGGAAGACTGGAGGGTAGCCAATGTTACTCCGATTTTTAAGAAGGGTTCCAGAGGAGATCCGGGAAATTATAGACCGGTGAGTCTGACGTCGGTGCCGGGAAAGATGGTGGAGGCTATTATTAAGAATAAAATTGCAGAGCATATACAAAAACATGGACTGATGAGACAAAGTCAGCACGGATTTAGTGAAGGGAAGTCTTGCCTCACCAATCTAATGCATTTTTTTGAGGGGGTAAGCAAACATGTGGACAATGGGGAGCCGGTTGATATTGTATATCTAGATTTTCAGAAGGCGTTTGACAAAGTGCCGCACGAAAGACTCCTGAAGAAATTGCAGAGTCATGGAATCGGAGGTAGGGTATTATTATGGATTAAGAACTGGTTGAAAGATAGGAAGCAGAGAGTAGGATTGCGTGGCCAGTATTCTCAGTGGAGGAGGGTAGTTAGTGGGGTCCCGCAGGGGTCTGTGCTGGGTCCGTTGCTTTTAATGTATTTATAAATGACCTAGAGATGGGAATAACTAGTGAGGTAATTAAATTCGCCGATGACACAAAATTATTCAGGGTCGTCAAGTCGCAGGAGGAATGTGAACGATTACAGGAGGACCTTGCGAGACTGGGAGAATGGGCGTGCAAGTGGCAGATGAAGTTCAATGTTGACAAGTGCAAAGTGATGCATGTGGGTAAGAGGAACCCGAATTATAGCTACGTCTTGCAAGGTTCCGCGTTAGGAGTTACGGATCAAGAAAGGGATCTGGGTGTCGTCGTCGATGATACGCTGAAACCTTCTGCTCAGTGTGCTGCTGCGGCTAGGAAAGCGAATAGAATGTTGGGTGTTATTAGGAAGGGTATGGAGTCCAGGTGTGCGGATGTTATAATGCCGTTGTATCGCTCCATGGTGCGACCGCACCTGGAGTATTGTGTTCAGTACTGGTCTCCGTATCTCAAAAAAGATATAGTAGAATTGGAAAAGGTACAGCGAAGGGCGACGAAAATGATAGTGGGGATGGGACGACTTTCCTATGAAGAGAGGCTGAGAAGGCTAGGGCTTTTCAGCTTGGAGGGGAGATATGATAGAAGTGTATAAAATAATGAGTGGAATGGATCGGGTGGATGTGAAGCGACTGTTCACGCTATCCAAAAATACTAGGACTAGAGGGCATGAGTTGAAGCTACAGTGTGGTAAATTTAAAACGAATCGGAGAAAATATTTCTTCACCCAACGTGTAATTAGACTCTGGAATTCGTTGCCGGAGAACGTGGTACAGGCGGTTAGCTTGACGGAGTTTAAAAAGGGGTTAGATAGATTCCTAAAGGACAAGTCCATAGACCGCTATTAAATGGACTTGGAAAAATTCCGCATTTTTAGGTATAACTTGTCTGGAATGTTTTTACGTTTGGGGAGCGTGCCAGGTGCCCTTGACCTGGATTGGCCACTGTCGGTGACAGGATGCTGGGCTAGATGGACCTTTGGTCTTTCCCAGTATGGCACTACTTATGTACTTATATGTACTTATGACATGGAAATCCCAGAACGCAACACTGAAGCTCCAAACTGGGCCTCGGCCCGAGCAGCCACATCCAAGCGGTAATGTCGTGAGAAGGTATGAGCCGACGCCCAAGTTGCCGCTCTACAAATCTCTTCCAAGGAGACGGATCTGGACTCTGCCATTGAGGCCGCCTGTGCTCTAGTAGAGAGAGCCTTCAGCTAAATAGGCGGCACCTTCCCTGCAGCCACATAAGCCGCCGCAATCGTCTCCTTGACCCAATGTGCCACAGTAGGCTTAGATGCCTGCAGACCCCTACAAGGGCCTGTGAACAGCACGAACAGGTGATCCGACTTCCGGAAATCATTGGTCACTTCCAAGTATCTGATGATGACTCGTCTAACGTCCAGACATTTGAGAGCAGGGTACTCCTCTGGGTAATCCTCCCTAAGAAAGGAGGGTAGACAAAGCTGCTGATTCACATGGAAGTGAGAAACAATCTTGGGCAAGAAGTAAGGCACTGGGCGAATCGACACTCCTGCCTCAGTGAACCGCAGGAACGGCTCTCTGCATGAGAGCGCCTGGAGCTCGGAAACTCTTCTGGCTGAAGTGATAGCCACCAAAAAGGCCGCTTTCAATGTCAGGTCCTTCAGCGATGCCCTCGACAAGGGCTCAAAAGTCGGCTTCTGCAAGGCCCGTAGCACCAGATTGAGATTCCACGTAGGCACTACCGGGTGCAGAGGAGGACGCAGGTGATTAACCCCTTTAAGAAAGCGCACTACATCTGGCTGCGAAACCAGGCGACTCCTGAAGCAAGCTAGAGCCGCTACCTGGACTTTAAGCGAACTGAGCGACAGGCCTTTTTCCAGCCCTTCTTGCAGGAACACCAACACTGAAGTAATTGGAGCAGTGAAGGGCGATAGAGAGCCTGCCTCGCACCACGATGCAAAGGTACGCCAAACCCTGGCGTAAGTAGTGGAAGTAGAGTGCTTCCTCGCTCTCAGCATAGTGGTGATCACCTTGTCCGAGAAGCCCTTCTTCCTCAGTCGCTTCCGCTCAAGAGCCAGGCCGTAAGACCAAAGGGGGAGGGATCCTCCATCACCACGGGACCCTGATGCAAAAGGCCCTGCTCCGCTGGCAGCTGCAGAGGTCTGTCCACTGAAAGCCTGATTAAGTCCGCACACCAAGGACGTCTGGGCCAATCTGGACCCACCAGGACCACCCGGCCTGGGTGCTTCGCCACCCGGCCTAGAACTCTGCCTATCATTGGCCAGGGCGGGAATACGCAGAGAAGCTCCTGTACCGGCCACTGCTGGAGAAGAGCGTCAACTCCCAGAGATCGAGGGTCCCATCCTCTACTGAAGAACCGCGACACTTGGCAATTGGCCGAGGACGCCATCAGATCCAAGCTCGGCTTGCCCCAGCACTTCGTGATGTCCAAGAACGCCCGAGCAGACAGCTGCCACTCCCCGGGATCCAAGGTATGGCGACTGAGAAAGTCCACCTGGACATTCATGACTCCCGCAATGTGAGCCGCCGACAGCTGTTCCAGATTCACTTCTGCTCACAGGCATAACTTCATGGCCTCCCTGGCTAGAGGGGCGCTCTTGGTACCTCCCTGGCGATTGACATAGGCCACAGCCATGGCATTGTCCGACAGGACCTGAACTGGTCGCAGTACCAGCACCTGGAGAAACTCCAGAAGCGCCAACCGAATGGCTTGGAGTTCCAAGAGGTTGATGGACCACTTCGCCTCCGCAGGAGACCATAGTCCCTGCGCTGTCCTTCCCAGACAGTGGGCTCCCCAGCCCATCAAGCAGGCGTCCATTGTGACGACAATCCACTCCGGGGTCGTAAGAGGCATTCCTGTGGACAGCTTGTCTGGCCTCAGCCACCAACTCAGCGCCTTGCGCACTGCTGGATCCAAGGGAAGGCGTATAGCGTAATCCTCCGAAACTGGAGTCCAATGCCACAGAAGAGAGTGCAGTAGTGGTCTCATATGGGCCCTGGCCCAGGGCACTACCTCCATCATGGCCGTCATGGAACCCAACAGCTGCACATAGTCCCAAGCCCGAAGAGTAGAGAAGGCTAGGAACCGGCCCACCTGGGCCCGAAGCTTGAGGCTCCGGTTGTCTGACAGGAACACTCTGCCCACTTGGGTGTCGAATCGAACCCCCAGATACTCCAGGGACTGAGTCGGGTGCAGCTGACTTTTCTCCCAGTTGATGATCCATCCCAGGGAGCTCAGAAGAGCAATGACCCTGTCTATAGCTCTCCCACACTGCATAGGAGGGGGCTCGAATCAGCCAGTCGTCCAGATAGGGATGGACCTGTACTCCTTCCTTGCGGAGATAAGCTGCGATGACCACCATTACTTTGGAGAAGGTCCGCGGAGCTGTAGCCAACCCGAACGGGAGGGCTCTGAACTGGAAGTGCCGGCCCAGCACTGCAAAGCGCAGGAAGCGCTGATGAGGCGGGCAGATGGGAATATGCAAGTAAGCTTCCTTGATGTCCAAGGATGCCAGGAATTCTCCTTTTTGTACTGCAGCTATCACGGAGCGGAGAGTCTCCATTCTGAAATGTCGTATTCTCAAGGCCCGATTGACTCCCTTGAGGTCAAGAATAGGCCGAGAAGAACCTCCTTTCTTTGGCACCACAAAGTAAATGGAGTAGCGTCCCGTGCCAAGTTGATCTACTGGCACTGGGACCACCACCCCAAGGCGGATCAAGTTGTCCAGAGTCTGCTGAATTGCAGCTGCTTTGAGGGGAGACTTGCAGGGAGAGTTCACGAACCGGTCTCTCAGGGGCCGGCAGAACTCCAACTTGTAGCCGTCTCTGATGACTTCCAGAACCCAAGCGTCTGAAGTTACCCTGGTCCACTCGCCCAGAAATAAGGACAGCCTTCCTCCTATCTGCTCTGGGCCATGGACCAGGGCCCTGTCATTGGGTACAAGACCCTGGGGGAGGGCCAGAGGACAAACCTCCAGGACGGCGGTCTCTGTGAAAGCAATGCTGCTTGGGGGGGGAAGTTCCGCTTGAAGGAGGAGGAGGAAGAGGAGCCCAACTTGCCCGGGCGATACCGATGGGCTTCCTGAAAATGGCCCTTGGCGGAACCAGGGCGAGCACTGCCAGCCCGTGCCCTGACCTCCGGCAACCTCTTGCCTTTAGAACTGCCGAGATCCGTCACGATCTTGTCCAGCTCGTCCCCAAAGAGCAGCTTGCCCTTAAAAGGCAACTTGGCTAGGTGAGATTTTGAGGCATGGTCAGCAGACCAATGCTTAAGCCATAGCCACCGATGGGCAGAGACTGTCTGAGCCATACCTTTAGCTGAGGCTCTCAAGACATCATACAGCAAGTCTGCCAAGTAAGTCAAGCCCGACTCCAGGACCGGCCAATCCGCCCTCAAGGAAAGATCCGAGGGGGAGGCCCGCTGCAAAACGGTCAGGCATGCCCTGGCCACATAAGAGCCTCAAACCGAGGCCTGCAAACTCAGGGCGGCCGCCTCAAAGGCCAACTTTAAGGCCACCTCCAATTTCCTGTCCTGAGCATCCTTCAGGGCAGAGCCACCTTCCACTGGCAGAGCCGTCTTCTTCGTCACGCAGTTATTAGAGTCTACTGTGGGCCAGTGAAAAGCCTCCCGCTCACCCTCAGGCAGAGGGTACAGACGGGACATGGCCCTGGCTACTTTAAGGCTCGCTTCAGGAGGATCCCATTGAGCCGAAATTAAAGTCTGCATGGCTTCATGAATGTGGAAGGTTCTGGCCGGGAGCTTTGTTCCCAGCATAATAGCGGAGCCTGCCGAGGTTGAGAGAGGGCCTTCCTCCGGAGAGGAAATGTTTAAAATGCTCATTGCCTGCACTAACAGGTTGGGCAAATCCTCTGAGCGAAAAAGCCATGCTGCAGAGGGGTCATCTGCCCCATCAGGGCGAGGATCAGCCTCCTCCAAAGAATCCCCGAAGGACCTTTGGGAGAACCCAGAAACGCTGCCCTCATCTACCTCAGAGGAGACAGAGTCCCCTAAGGCCTGGTGATCCACCCGAGGGCATTTGATCAGGGAGGCCTCTTCACCCATGTCTTCCAGGGGAGCTGGAGCAGCGTTTTGCAGAAGAAAAGCCTGATGCAGCAGCAAAACAAACTCAGGAGAGAAACCCCCCTGGTTGTGCACCTCTGCAGCCTGGACCACGGCCCTAGAGGCACTCTCAACCTCCGCTCCAAAGAGTGGGGGAGAGGCGCGCTGCGCATCCAACATGGCATCCATCCCGTCACTCCACGAAGGAGCCGCGCGGGAAGAATGGCGCTTGAATTTCACCAACTTCTTACTGCCGCCCAATTCAGGGGCGGCCATCTTTTTACTGTCTCCCACCTCAAGGGCGGCCAAAGAAGAAGCCACCCGAGCAGCGTGGCCGGCCAGAACTGGAAGAGCGGACATCGGGGGGATGGGTGCCTATGGTGGAAAAAACCGCCGATCCAGCGGAGGAAAAACCGGCTAACTCGCCAAACTCCGGAAAGGCGCCCAAAAAGGGCTTCTCTGCCTCCGATCCCCGCGCCTCCCCGCTAGACACGTGAACGCGGTCCGGGGAACGCTTTTTCGTGCCCTTGCCATCCGACGCCATTAGCCATTTGGAGAACGTTCAGGGACCCCCTGCCAGCTAGGAAAAGGTAAATAGGCTTGGAGACCTAGCCAGAGCTGCTGCTGTGTGACCACACACCTGCTAGATAGAGAACATACTGAGGAGTTTCCGGCAGCACATGACCACATATAGGGAGGCAAAAGGATTGCTCTCTATCTCCACCTGCTGGTAGATGGACACAACCCACCAGTCTATGGATTGATCTGCTTGATGATATGGAACTTGTATTTGTTCATACCGGAACCGGCAAATGCCGCTACGGTACTATGTAAGCCACATTGAGCCTGCAAATAGGTGGGAAAATGTGGGATACAAATGTAACAAATAAATAAAATTACCAGCAGCCATGGGTCCTCCTCCTGCAGCTCCAGCATCTGTAGACACAGTAGTGCCCTCTACAGCTACTGCCCCTCCTTCATTTGCATCCAGTGGATCCAATTCCGCCTCCCGGCTCGAGACCCCCATCATCTCCAGGCAGCTTGTATGGGTCAGCGGGGGTCTGGTTGTTCCTCAGTTGTTTCTCTCAGCATCTCCTCCATTCGGAAACCCTGTGAAAAAAAGAGAAGAAGAGCCAGGAGCAACTGAACCAAGACTCATGGGCAGCAGCCCAGGTGGCACGCATCCTGCTCCAATGTCTCCACCAATTCATCTGCCCATCTCCTTTGGGGGGGGGGGGGGGAAGCCATACCAACCCGGTCCCATGGGCCATGCACAGCCCTGCCTATAAGAAAAGCTTGCTCGGGGGGGGGGGGGGGGGGGAGCAACCAAACCCCTGAGGAATATCAAAGGTCCCTGAACGGAAACCCACAGCTTGCTGCGAGCTCACACCACTTTGAACACCCTCCCCCTGTTGTGTACTGAATCCCTGTTGCCAATCCCAGCTGGGAATGCTACCCAATCTCTGCTGCACCCCCTGCCCTTGATGCCCACTCATGCTCTGTTTCATACCTACTCCCATCTGTCCCACTCCTTGCTGCCAGTATCCGGGACCCCACCTCATAGTCCAGGGGGCTGCCTGAAACCATTGCCAGGGCTCCACAGGCCCAGCAGTAAAATCAGGCTGCCCATGGAAAGGGAAACCCCGTACAGCAGCCCCACCCCCGACAGCATCCCCAGTTCTCACAGGAGGCCCTGTAGCCAGGCCCCATGCCACAATGCCAGACGGTGGAACAGTAGGAGCAGCAAAAGCTGTGGTAGCTGCTTGCACAGAGGTTCCCGCCCCAATATCAGCTGCTTCCAGTGTTGCCATATAAAAAAAAAAAATTCCCACCCAAAACAGCACAAAACCTGCCCAAAAACCGCACACACCCCACCCCCGATGTCATCACCCCACCCCTTCCGTCATCACCCCCACCCCCGCCGTCATCAACCCCGCCCCTTCCGTCATCACCCCCGCCCCCGCCATCATCAGCCCCACCCCCTCCGTCATCAGCCCCGCCCCCGCCGTCATCGCCCCGCCCAGTACGTCACCTCGCCCCGCCCAATACGTCACCAAACCCCGCCTCTGTCGCCATTAGCCCCACCCCCCACCGGCCGAAATACCGCCCAAAACCCGCGCAAAAAAAAAAACAAGCCCAAAAAACCGCAACCCGCCGCGGGCAAAAGTTTCCCGCGGCAGGTTGCGGAAAACCGCTCAATTGGGCGGGAAAACCGCCCATCTGGCAACCCTGGCTGCTTCCCATTCCCTGAACATCAACAGAGGGCTCTCCCCCAAAGTAGGCCTCCCGGCCCCCTGCTACCTCCGCCGCAAACATCCACGCATTCTTCTTTTTTCTGCCCCCCTATTATTGGCCTTTTCAGCTCCCCCCCCCCGTCTGCAGATTCAAGGGCTAAGTCCAATAAGGCCACAGCCTTAGATTTTCACAGCGGTAACAGAGAGGCACCAGCTCTCACCTGCTCAGGACTGATATCCTCATCAAGGGAGTCTCCCACCATCAGAGAAACTTCCTCGCTGATGCCTCCACTGCATGCAAATTTATCTCATGAACATTCATTGTGGATGTACTGAAAATCTGACTGGCTGAGGTGCCTCCAGGACCAGGTTTGGGAACCACTGCTCTGTGGTGTCCCCCTTCCCTTGGTGACCCAAGTACCTGCTTAGTTTGCTTATTGATTGATTCAGCATTGTGCTGCCTCATTCTCCCCTGTAGCCTTCTCCCCCTTCTGCACAGTGCCCCCAATTTCCCCACTGAGCACCTCACATCCAGAAACAACCAGAGATGCAAAGTTACTCAGTTCCAGACCTGGATTTCTGACCACCCCTCAAGGTGCATTATGGGACTTTCAGCATTGATTTCACTGGACAGGACCAGGCACTACAAATCCCACACTGCTTTAGGATGTAAGTTCAAAATCAGGGCTTTCCCAAAATCTCCAGCCTGGAACTGGGTAACTTGGCATCTCTGCTACACTTCCCTACCCCTCACAACAGATGCTTTACCTCCTTTACCAGAGAAGTGAGTAGTCTAACAGTTAGTGCAACAGGCTTTGATCCTGGCAACATTCATTCAAGTCCCACTGCAGCTCCTTGTGACCTTGGGCAAGTAACTTAACCCTCCATTGTCCCAGGTACAAAAACAACTTAGATTGTGAGCCCTCTAGGGGCAGAGAAAGTACCTGCATATAATGCGTACAGCACAGCATACATCTAGTAGTGCTAAAGAGAAACTTTTTCTGCCCCCTCTTTAAACAACTGATGCACATTCTCTCCAAATGAATTACAAGGATATAAAGACCTCCCCCCCCAAAAAAAAAAAACAAAAAAAACAGTTCACATACACTTTCTCTTTCCCACAACCAGTACACTCCACCTTGGAGCAGTCATCCTGCACAACCTCTCCTGGTGCAGCCTTTAAGTGTTCCTGCAACCCGCTATTACTTCATGTTGGAAATGATTTACAAATACATATGAGACTGTCCTTGCTCTATAGAGCTCGCAAGGCAATCAATATTTTAAGGAGCTCAGAACAACAGCAAATCATTCCTCTCTCTCCAGTGAAGCAAATTCTGCCTTTCCCCCCTGCCCCTCCCCATGTAGCAAGTCATGGAAACTAAAAGTAGCAGAGATTTGGATTGGGCCAGTGCTGCTAGTAGCAAATTCCTTCCCCTTTAACTCCCCCCTCCCCCTCAGCTGCAAAAGCTTGGACGCCAGCTCTCTCTCTTCCAGGACAGCAACAGTCCCGGCAACATTTCGAGCAGGCAGTGTACAGAGATAGGGGGAGGGGGAGGGGGGGAACACATCACTTTAGGTTTGGCTGGAGCCTTTCTGTGCAAGAAGGCAGCAATTCACAGGCTGCATCACACAGCTGAAGAGTGGAAGACAAATGGGACCAGGGAGGACTGGGTGGACATTTTGACTGACCCAGGTGGAATCCAACTTAAGTAAACAGGAGCCTCCCACCAAACTTGGAAGACTTGACAGGTCTGTGGGGGGGAAAAAAATCCCAGGGAATCTGTGAATAAATGCACTTGTGAACTGCATCTCAACACTGATGCCAATTGAACTGGAATAAAACGGGAGAAAGGAAGAACACCTCACCCGAAATAAGTACACAAACAAAATAAATAAATAAATAAATAAATAAATAAATAACCAAACCCATGAAAGACAGCCACTGGTATAATCAAGAACAGAGCACAGACCACTCGGAAAGTATGTCATAATATTTCCAAGTCTGTAAACAGGCCCTTAAAAGAATTAGGGTGTGGTGATCTGGCCGTTTGCCAAGAAAATGCCTCATAAGGAATTAGAGGCAGAGGTACTGACAAGTTCATTTGCTTGCAGATAACGGATCAGAAAGCATATACCGAACTGCTATAGAAAACTTTCTCGGTGGATCTAGGTTCCTTAAACTCCACAGATATCAGCTGAAAATGAGGACTTTTCTGTTGCCTCTGCTGGCTGCAGCTCTGTGTCTGCATACTGGTAAGTTAAATATATATTAAAACTATTTTTCTTTTTTTTTTTTTTTTAATGTATCTTTTGTCTTTAATTCTAATGAACCTAGCATAACCTGCCCACGTTAAAAAAGAGTCTCTCTCTATCTATCTATTTTTTTGTAATGTTTTTCAACCTTTAATGAAAGGGCTCTGTCTGCAGTCTATCCAAAACAGTGAAAGTTACTAAAGCTGGTTCGCTAGAAGGCAATGGAATTATTTCTGACAAATATAAAAACCAGCCAAGCTCAGCCATTTTTTTTTTTTAAGAGAACAACTTTTCCTAAAAATCCTTGTCGTTTTTCTAGGGGAATTTAGTCAGTGCTCTCAGATTTAAGACAAATTGGGGCTCATTTTCAAAGCACAAACTTACAAAGTTCTATAGGTTACTACTATATGGGGTGTATTTTCAAAGCAATTAGACTTACACAGCTATATAGTAACCTAGGGAACTTTGTAGGTAAGTGCTTTGAAAATATGGCCCATAGTATCCCATGTAATCCAAAGAAAGGGGGGTCCTAAGCCACCAGGAGGCATATTTTCAAAGCACTTTGGGAGGCTAAGTTCCATAGGTTTCTATGGAACTTTGGGAGGCTAAGTGCTTTGAAAATGAGCTTGAAAGTAACCCAAAAGCTTTCCAAAACAGGAAAGGAAGGGACTGGAATTCAGCTCATGCCTTTTTTTTTTTTTTTTCAGTGGTAGCTCTAGACAAGTTACATTCAGGTCCACTAGGTATTTCCCGATCCCTGGATGGTTTACAATCTCTGTACCTATGGCAGTGGAGAGTTGTGACCTACAAGATTATAAGGCGTATCTGTGGGATAAATGCATGGTATTTTCAGGTCTTTTTTTTCTGCCCACAGAAAGGCGGTATATTAGGTCCCATTCCCTTTCCTTCTGGAGTATTAAAACATACCAACTTACCCATACCATTACAATATGGTAACATATCCAGTGAATATATATGTACTCAGATTTGCTTTAATGTGCCATCTATAAATTTCATAGCATGACCTAGTCTTGGTGTTAATTACCCTTCCCATTTATTATCCAACCCATCATCCTCATATACTGCAAAGTCACTAAAAATGATCTACGTGCTTTACAAAGCAGAGTAAGGGGCAAACCAGAAAAGGACAGACAAAAAGGTTGAAGTTAACTTTATGCGTAATATGTTTTATTCATGTCTTCCCAAATGTTTTGTCCCTAAGCTATTTACTTTGGTCTTTTTCCAAACCCCCTCATCATTTTTTTTTCCTTTGTACCTTGTCTAGTTCCATTATCTTTTTTTTTTTTGAGATGGGATGATGGATACCCAGGCGTGGACTGACTATTGGGGCAATAGGGCAGTGCCCAGCAGCCTACGACAGTAGGGAACCCACTGTGCTCTAACCTTTTATCTAGTTTAACCACTTTTGATAGGTGGTTGGGGGTCCTTGAACCTCTTTGCCCAGGGGCCCAGATCACTCTATCTGCCCCTGCAGATACCTACTGGACCCAAATGTAACTCGCCTTGAGCTACAACTAAAAAAAAAAAAAAAAAAAAGGTGGGAGCCAAATCCTAAATTTTGCCCCTTCCTTCCATAGCTAACAGTACTGGGATGGAGAGACATGAAAGTAATCCACTTCTGAACTATTCTTATCTGCTTTTTTTATCACTTTTGCCACATAGTTTCAAGACTAGCACAGTGACCACCAAGCTCCTTTTTCTGGGTGGTGGCATCCAGCATCATAGATCTTATGTATCACCCTTTGCCCTTTTCCACATTATATTAATCTTCTTCCTCTTAGACACCAGTCCCCCAGACTCATCAGGATCCCAAACAACTCCTCACAATCTCTTCCTGCGGCTTAAGAACTTTGAATTTTGTGTCCTCTATGGATTTATCTTGCTCATTTTTCCCCTATCCAGATTATTTATGTGCATGTTATAAAGCACTGATTCTAGTACAGATCATTGGATCACTCTGTCCGTTACTGTTCCTCAAACTAAACATTTGTTCTCCTCTCTGGCTTCTTGTAACCAGCTCCCAATCCACAGTATAATATTGGCTCCTATCATATGACTTAAATTTTCTCAGCGGTCATGAGAGAGCAAGAATATGCTTTGATTCACAACAGGGCAATAAAATAGCCCCAGTAGGCATGAAATAGCCCGATTTGGCAACACTGGAGTTGGTTAGGAGCAGCCTAATGTAGACAGAAAAGAGGGGGGGGGGTGAAGCATATGGTGATGGACCACACCTTTCAAGCACCCTCTCACGTTCAATCACATACGCACTTCCTCCTTCATCCACCCGCATCTCCCATCACCAAGAACCCATATTCTCTCCTTACAAATCTGCTCCAAACATCCTAGAAGTTTTTTTTTTTTTTTTAAAGTAAATCCTTTCACTGCTCCACGCCCAATACAGACATACACCCTTACACTTCACTAGACATGGACTCTCCCAATAGGGCTTGTGCTGGGTTTGGACATGTATTATCGCAATGCTGTGGGTTTAAGGTTATCATTTACAGCACACCGTGTTAGGTTTGCTTTCTAATCCTCTTTCTGCCTACTGCTTATCTGGAGTGAGGTGGTTGTGGCTTCACTATTGCATCCATTTCTTGTGGGGTGGGGGGGATTTTGTAGTCGCCATTTGCCTTCTGCCTCGGGATTTCTCCCAGAAGTGACGGCCCTGATTCTTGTCCCGGTTGCTTCACGCTTCAAACTGGAGTTACTGCTGTGGCAGGGTAGAGAAGACATACATAGAAATAAAACGCAACAAAAGGTTGGGGGGGGGGGGTGAATTTCTCTGGTGAGATTAGTGTTACACCTTAAAGTGACAGATCTCTTCCTCTGGTCCTCGCCTTATTACTGTCAAATGTCATGTCCTCCACTTGATGGGGACCCAGTGGCTTTGCTCCCTTTAACTCCCGCCGATAGGGTTTAGGGATCTCCCCCCCCCCCCGATCCCTCCTAAGGTTGAACCGAACCCCACTTCCCACCCTTCTAGGTTTTGTTTACGCCCGTCTGTAAACTGCGCATCCGCATTGCTTTTGCTGGGATTCCTATGCAACTAAAGAGGGGGAAAGAACAGACGGATCCCATTTACTGCACTATGAAGGACAGCCATAAACCTGTCACAAGATCCTTAAAGAATGTGCGGTACAAGAGACAAGCAAGGCTTGGCTAGAGGCAATGCACACTGCAGGGCACGACCAGAGTTTGGCAAGAAACCCAAGTGCAAAAACAGTGCCGCAGCTGACTTAGGGTGTGGTGGGCTGAACCTCTGCCAAAAGGGTTCCGCATGTGGCGCCTGTGAAAAACAGATTGAGGTGAGGTCCTGAGCAGGATAATTTTGTTTCTGTATAACGGACACAGAAAGCACTTACTGGGTGGGTATAGAGAGCCCCCCTCCCCAAACTCGGCACGTATCAGCTGAAGATTAAAACCTTTCTGCTCTCCCTACTGGCTGCAACTTTGTTGTCATCTGGGTAAGACGCAAGAATACCAACTGTTTGTTTGAGTAGACATTTCTTTTACTCCCTTTAACCCATCGGCCGCTAAATTTCTTAAAAGCTCTTAAAATCTCCTTTTGCTGGATGAGCATCAGAGCCAGGTCTTAAGTATGTAATAATGTTAACGTAACTCTGAAGGGCTGCATTTTGCATATAGTCTTTTCTTATACTGCATTTTGCATAGCAAGACACGTTATATTTGTTTAAGGTCTTCAGTTTTTACTAAAGCATGCTAAGGTTCAGCAGGTAGAATGGTTATTACTCTATTTACTATTAACTTTTTCCTTCATGTACAATTTCTCATTCATAATAGGTTTTCTAAAGGTTAAACATCCATAGCACGGTATGTTTGAGAATTCTTACAACAAATTACTTCCTTATGCATTATGTACCCCATACTGTTTATTGGAAGCCACATTGAACTCAAACTTGTTTGGGATAATGTAACATAGTAAATGATGGCAGATAAAGACCTGTATGGTCCATCCAGTCTGCTCAACAAACTCATTTTACATGGTATGTGATACTTTATACCCAAGCTTGATTTGTCCTTGCCATTCTCAGGGCACAGACTGTAGAAGTCTGCCCAGCACTGTTCTTGTACTAAGCTCTGAAGCTAACATTGAAACCCCTTAAAATTTACACTCCAGCCCATCCATATCTATTCAGTCACGATCAGGGCGTAGACCGTAGAAGTCTACCCAGCACTGGTTTCGCTTCCCAATTACCGGCGTTTCCACCTAGTCTCCGCTAAAATTCCGTGGATCCATTCCTTCTAAACAGGATTCCTTTGTGTTTATCCCATGCACGTTTGAATTCCATTACTGTTTTCATCTCCATCACCTCTTGCGGGAGGGTCTCAAATAAAATAGCCAAAATAACCTGCAGTAACAGACAAAACAAGGGTTTCTCAGTATTTTTGTGAGGGCTGCTGTGCAGTAAAGGTGGAGCAGGTCAGTGAAACAAACTCCCACTTTTATAGCAGAACTAGTAAGAGGCCTGTTTTAGAGCAAATGAAACTGGCGCTAGCAAGGTTTTCGTCGCCAACCCCTTCGTTGTTCTGCTATTGCTCCGCCCCCAACATCATGACATTTGATGCGAGGGTGGGGCCTGGAGCTATTTGCCGCTCCGCCCTTGAGGGCGGGGCCCGGAGCGATTTTGGTGGCTTCACCACCATGAACCTTCGAACCTTTTTGAAGGAAGTCAGGGCTTGGCTTCACTGACATCAGTGTCCTCAGAACATTGAGGGTGAGTTTTATTATAGTAGATATGCAAAATATACAAAGGCATGAAGGCACTGTGTACACTAGGGATGGACAATAAAAAAAAAACCTCTCATGCCCCTTTCGTTTGGAATTTCTTTTCATTTTTAATGAATGTCCTTTAAAACATTCTCTTAAAAGAAGCTTAGTAAATAGACTCGGTGAGAGCTGGCAGCATGGTTATAGATAGGGTTACCATATGGCTCCAGAAAAAGGAGAGATTTGGTTTAAAGGACACTACAGCACTACTGAGCACTGCAATTTAAAATTAAAAATTCTTTAGCTGGGTTATATATTTTTTAGTCTGGTGGAATTGTTGGAAACTCCAGAAAAAGGACAGATTGATCCAGTTTGGGTTTTGCTTCCATTGAAAGCAATGGAAGTAAAACCCAGACTGGCTCAATGTGTTCTTTTTCTGGAGCCTGACATTTCTGTATATGGATCCCCCTTCAGGGCGTATCTAAAGCCTTCCAAAGGCAGTCTGTTGGTCCCTTACTCACGTCTACCCCGTGATCAGAGAATTACGTGCTTAAATTTACATGCAATATCTCTGATCATAGGTGCGGTAAAGCCCAGCTCTGTTCCAGCACTATTTTTAGAGCGCTGTTTGGAACAGCATGGGGCTTTTGATCATCTGCCTGTTGGTACTGGGTGCCTCTACCTGGGAAACAAAAGTTAGTGAGTGGCTTAGCCTCTTCTTCCCCCCCCCCCCTCCCCCAATTGCTGTGAACAAAGCTGGCTAACAAAGGTTTCATTGAACTGTGTACATGGGCCTTTATTTACATCTTTTATGCACTTAATGATGGTTGGCTAACCATCAATCAACAATGTGATGTTATACACTTGATTACGGTATTTTGGCATTTCTTCAACATAGACCATAGAAGTCCACTTGGAACTGTCCTTATGTTCCAACTGCTGGAGTTGCTGTAGAAGCCCAATCCAGCCTATTCGTCTTATTTACGGGACACTGACCGTAAAAGTGTCTAGCATTGTCCTCGTGTTCCAGCCACTAAAGTTGCTGTCTAAGCCCTTTCCAGCCCATCCTAAACCATATTCCCGTATTTGAGACTTGGACCATAGAAGTCCACTTGGAACTGTCCTTATGTTCCAACTGCTGGAGTTGCTGTAGAAGCCCAATCCAGCCTATTCGTCTTATTTACGGGACACTGACCGTAAAAGTGTCTAGCATTGTCCTCGTGTTCCAGCCACTAAAGTTGCTGTCTAAGCCCTTTCCAGCCCATCCTAAACCATATTCCCGTATTTGAGACTTGGACCATAGAAATCTGCCCGGTATCGACCCTAGTTCATCACAGCTGGAGTCACCATCTAAGTGTCAACTGGACACATCCACACACATGCAGTCGTTTAGGATTTTAATAACTTCCATTTTCTAATTAGAGATCCTCTGTGGTCATATGTGCTGTTAGAGCAAAGAGGAGGAGGAGATGGCACTCTAACTTGGATAAGTGAGGGGCAAGTGCAACTACACTTTCACAGGAACCCTGCAGGAATGTATTCTGTCCCCATGGAAACTCTGTTCCCCTGCAAGTCTCTACTCTGCAACCACCCAAGATTCCCCACTAGAGGGCTATCTCTGCTCTTCTCAGCACTATTCATTGATGATTACATAAGTATTGCCTTGCTGGGACATCAAGCCCAGCATCCTGTTTCCAACAGTAGCCAATCCAGGTCACAAATACCTGGCAAGATCCCAAAAAGTACAAAACATTCTATACTGCTTATCCCAGAAAAAGTGGATTTTCCCCAAGTCCACTTTAATAATGGTCTATGGACTTTTCCTTTAGGAAGCCGTCCAAAGAGAAATTTTCTCCGCTTCGTTTTAAATTCACTACTTTTTTGTAGCTTCATCGCATGCCCCCTAGTCCTAGTATTTTTGGAAAGCGTAAACAGATGCTTCACATCTACCCGTTCAACTCCACTCATTATTTTATAGACCTCTATCATATCTCCCCTCAGCCGCCTTTTCTCCAAGCTGAAGAGCCCTAGCAGCTTTAGCCTTTCCTCATAGGGAAGTCGTCCCATCTCCTTTATCGTTTTCATCGCCCTTCTCTGCACCTTTTCTAATTCCACTATATCTTTTTTTGCGATGTGGCAACCAGAATTGAATACAATATTTGAGGTGCAGTCGCACCATGGAGCGATTTAAATGTATCAGTGACGACACCTAGATCCCTTTCTTTGTCTGTGGAACCTTGCATGACGTAGCTATAATTCAGGTTTCTCTTTTCCACATGCATCACTTTGCACTTGTTCACATTAAACGTCATCTGCCATTTAGACGCCCAGTCTCATAAGGTCCTCTTGTAATTTTTCAAAATCCTCCTGCGATTTAATGACTTTGAATAATTTTGTGTAATCAGCAAATTTAATTACCTCACTAGTTAGTTCCATCTATCTGTAGGTCACTTTATGAATGTTAAAAAGCAGTGGTCCCAGTACAGATCCCCGGGGAACCCCACTAACTACCCTTCTCCATTGAGAATACTGACCATTTAATTGCACTCTCCTATCTTTTAACCAGTTTTTAATCCACAATAGAACACTACATCCTATCCCATGACTCTCCAATTTCGTCTGGAGTCTTTCATGAGGTACTTTGTCAAACGCCTTCTGAAAATCCAGATACACAATATCAATGGCTCACCTTTATCCACGTTTGTTCACCCCTTCAAAGAAATGTAATAGATTGAGGCAAGATTTCCCTTCACTAAATCCTTCTTTACTTTCTCATTAATCCATGCTTTTGAATGTGCTCTAACTTTGTTCTTTATAATAGTCGCTACTATTTTTCCCAGCACTGACGTCAGACTCGCCGGTCTATAACTGCCCAGATCTCCTATGGAACCTTTTTTAAAATCGGCATTACATAGGCCACCCTCTCATCTTCTGGTACCACGCTCGATTTTAGGGATAAATTACATGTTACTAACAATAGCTCCAAGTTCATTTTTCAGTTCTATCAGTACTCTGGGATGAATAGCAGTTCTCCTGGACTGGATTTTACTCTTCAATTTGTAGAACTGCCCCATTACATCTTCCAAGATTATAGAGAATTTATTCAGTTTCTCCGACTCGTCTGCTTTGAATTACCATTTCTGGCACCACTATCTCTCCCAAATCTTCTCCTACAGGCCATTTTATTCTGCCCTGAGTTGCTCCCAAGGGCTACTATTCTTCATGTCTTCAGGAGAGTCTCTAAGAATTTTCTACCTGCTGGAGTTTAGAGTTACTAACCCTTAACACTACCTACTAAAAGACTGTCTCCCACTTCAGCCAGAACTTATCAGATGGCTATGAACAAGGTAAAACTTTTACCCCCCCCCCCCCCCCCACCACCACCATCAGTGAATTCCCAACCATGCCACCAATCTCTCCCTCTAAACTCGTGGGAAGCGGGTTTTCCAATTCTCTTATTCTGGTTCAGATCCTATTGATCAGACGGGCAACTGGCAGTGTTTGGCAGAACCTCATTGCCACCATGGGTACTGACCTGTGGGGTACCACAAGGATCGATACTGTTCTGTTCAATATATACCTCAAGCCACTAGCCAAGCTGATAGTCAGTGGACATCCAGTACTGCATCTCTGTAGATGATGTGCAGCTGTTCATACTCACTGAACTGACTTACCCGCAGCCCTGAATAAACTGACTACCTGTCTAACATCAATTCAAGAATGAGCTAAAAAAAAACAAACTTTGCCTGAACCCAAGTAAAACAGAGCTTCTATGGGTCCCTAACACAAGTAGGGACATACCTGACATCAAAATCTTTGTTTCGGAAGTATGAACTCTCTTCCCCCCCCCCCCCCCCCCCCCAAATCCGAGCAGCTTCTATCACTTGAACAACTACTCTGCCTCAGCCCTTTATATTGAGAATGCAAGCTTTGTCTCAGTTGTGCATGCCATGATAATATCAAGACGGATTATTGTAATGCATTCTACACTGCTCTGACAGCAAAAAGCCAGCTCCAGTTGCTGTTGTAAGTGATTTTGTCATCACACCATTTTTGCATAAATTTCACTGGCTACCAGTGCAATACAGAGCCAAATTTAAAACTGATTTTCCAGACCCTTAAAGTAGAGGAGTGTGGTAGCCGTGTTAGTCCACTCTTAAGGTTATCAATAGAAATCAAACAAAATAAAACATGGAAAAGAAAATAAGATACCTTTTTTTTATTGGACATAACAATACATTTCTTGATTAGCTTTCGAAGGTTGCCCTTCTTCGTCAGATCGGAAATAAGCAAATGTGCTAGCTGACAGTGTATATAAGTGAAAACATTCAAGCATTACTATGACAGGGTGGGAGGATGGGGGTGGGTCGGAGGTATGCATGGGGACATCAAAGCAGCCTGTTAGAATATCAATGATATGCTTTGATGTCCCCATGCATACCTCCGACCCACCCCCATCCTCCCACCCTGTCAGACTGTCATAGTAATGCTTGAATGTTTTCACTTATATACACTGTCAGCTAGCACATTTGCTTATTTCCGATCTGACGAAGAAGGGCAACCTTCGAAAGCTAATCAAGAAATGTATTTAAGTTATGTCCAATAAAAAAGGTATCATCTTATTTTCTTTTCCATGTTTTATTTTGTTTGATTCAGACCCTTAAAAGAAATGGCCCAGAATACTTGAACAGGATCTCCTACACACCTTCAAGGTCACTAAGGTCCTCCCAAGGAATTTCCCTAATCACACAGTTTCCAAAGGACATCACATGATGTGATACCTGCAGGCAGGCCTTTTCTGGAGTAGCCCCCATGCACTTCCAGAAAGGCTTTGCTACATAAGGCTATCTCTGCTTCAGGAAGCCTTTAAGGGAAGAGGTAAATGACACCGGCTGCACATACTATAGCAGGACATGTTTACCCACTGTTAACCCTAGCTAAGCTAATATTGCAGCAATTTTCTTTAAACTAGTCCTTATTTTCTTACTCCTGTTATGTTTTCTGTCTATATGTTCCATCTTTGCTTACACCCCATGCTGTTTATTAAAATGTTTTGTTGTGTTGACATTGCAATGTAGCATACTGTGCCATACTTTGTAGCTTGAGTATTTTTACTGCTATAATTGTCTATTGCTTATATTAGACTTATTCTTGCTGTATACCTCCCCCTGCTTCAATCAGCTACATTACTATGCAGCTTCTACTAAGGTGGTGGCATTGGGGCGGGAGCAGAGGCTGGAACTTGAAGAGGGTAAAAGGAAGAAATATTGGGCTTTACGATAGGGAAATTCTGTGCAAAAATGCTAGAAATACTGCAGAATTTTTATTTTTTGCACAGAATTCCACCACGAGTAACCTACCTAACACTTTAGTTAATTTTTACATTTGACTTGCATCAAAATTATGGCAAACTAACCTAGTTCAAAAAAGACTAGATAAGCTAAAGATTAAAGCAGAAAATTGTCAGAGCTGCAATCCAGTGAGGTGCAAAACCATGGATGCATTTAAAGTTCATCAGGAAGTTAAATATTGTTTCATATCTAATTCGTTAGCTACTGCAACAAGCAGAAAATCAGAATACATGAGGATAACATACTGGAATGAAATTTGAGCTTCGCCCGATAATGGCGAAGGGCCTACATTGTAGACGGGAGTTCCAAAGACTATCAAGTTTCATATTAAGGGCCCTGTTTACTAAGGTGCATTAGTGTTTTTAGCGTGCCTACACTTGTGTGCTCTAACCATGTAAACACCTATAGGGATATTGTAGGCACATGGTTAATTTTCATTAAAAATGTTAATGCATATATAATGCTGCTTAGTAAACAGGGCCCTAAATATGGTCTTACATAAACAATTGTGCCTGAACCCAAGTAAAACAGAGTTTCTATGGGTCCCTAACACAAGTAGGGACATACATGACATCAAAATCTTTGGGAAGTATGAACACTTCTCCCCCCCCCCCCCCCCCCCCCCCAAATCCAAGCAACCTTCAAGAGCAGCTTTTAATGGAGGAGTGGCCTAGTGGTTAGGGTGGTGGACTTTGGTCCTGAGGAACTGAGTTCGATTCCCGGCACAGGCAGCTCCTTGTGACTCTGGGCAAGTCACTTAACCCTCCATTGCCTGCCGCATTGAGCCTGCCATGAGTGGGAAAGCGCAGGGTACAAATGTAATAACTATGTCTAAAAAAAGATGTAATGTAATGTTTACTGTATACTGAACAGACAGTTCGACTAAGTTATTACTAATGTTAGCTAGTGTAAAATTTAAACCACTTAGAACTTGTTGGTAAAGCTGGTTATAAATTCCAAATTATAAATACAGTGAAGAGGGTTAAGTACATAAGTATTGCTATACTGGGACAGACTGACGGTCCATCAAGCCCAGCGCCAATTCAGGTCACAAGTACCTGGCGAGATCCCAAAACAGTACAATATATTTTGCTGTTTATCCTAGAAATAAGCAGTGGATTCTCCCAAGTCCATTTTAATAATGGCTTATAGATTTAGCAAGCTATCCAAACCTTTTTAAACCCCGCTAAGCTAACTGCTTTTACTACATTCTATGGCAACGAATTTGAGTTGAATTACATGTTGAGTGAAGAAATATTTTCTCTTAGTTTACTGCTTTGTAGCTTCACTGCGTGCCCCCTACTCCTACTGCAATCAATTCACGTCTACTCGTTCCACTTCACTCTACTCATTTTATAGATAGTCATCGCCCCTCTGCCGTCTCTTGTCCAGGCTAAACAGCCCTAGCCGCTTTAGCCTTTCCTCATAGGGAAGTCGTCCCATCCCTTTTATCACTTTTGTCGCCCTTCTCTGTACCTTTTTCTAATTCCTTTCCTGATTCCACCATTTTTTTTTTTGGGATGCGGTGATGAGCTGCACACAATATTCAAGGTGTGCGCACACCGTGGAGTGATACAAAGGCCTGGAATAAACTTCCTGAGCCCCTACGTCTTGCCCCATCCTTGGCCACCTTTAAATCTAGACTGAAAGCCCACCTCTTTAACATTGCTTTTGACTTGTAACCACTCGCCTCCACCTACCCTCCTCCTTCCTGTACACGTTAATTGATTTGATTTGCTTACTTTATTTTTTGTCTATTAGATTATAAGCTCTTTGAGCAGGGACTGTCTTTCTTCTATGTTTGTGCAGCGCTGCGTATGCCTTGTAGCGCTATAGAAATGCGTAGTAGTAGTAGTAGTAGCAGCATTTGTCTTTTTTTTTTTTTCATTTCTTTCCTAATTGTTTTCTTAGCCTCCGCTGCACACTGAGCAGAGGGTTTCAAAGTATCAGTGATGACACCTAGATACCTTTCATGGTCAGGGACTCTTAATGTGGAACCTTGCATTATGTAGCCATAGTTCGGGTTCCTCTTTCCCACATGCATCACTTTGCACTAACATCAGAGTGGAGGAGTAGCCTAGTGGTTAGTGCAGTGGACTTTGATCCTGGGGAACTGAGTTCAGTTCCCACTGCAGCTCCTTGTGACTCTGGGCAAGTCACTTAACCCTCCATTACCCCTGGTACAAAATAAGTACCTGAATATATGTAAACCACTTTGAATGTAGTTGCAAAAACTGCAGAAAGGCGGTATATCAAGTGCCATTTAAATGCCCAGGACTATGATCACTTACATATGTTTGTGTGTGAGCAGGTAAATGTTTGTTTCATATTTACTAGTGAAAGGCCAGTTTCTGACAGAAATGAAACTGGCGCTAGCAAGGTTTTCCTCGGAGTGTGTATGTTTGAGAGAGTGTTTGTGAGATTGCGTGAAAGAGTGAATGTGCAAGTGTGTGTGTGAGAGAGAGTGAGACTTGGGTGCAAGTGTGTTGTGTGTGCCAGGGGCCCCTCCCTTCTCCTTCCCAGTTCCAGGGTGGTCCCCCTCCCCTGAGCAGGTAAATGTTTTGTTTTATATTTTATTTTTGGTCAGGAGCAGCAATAGTTGAGCTTCTTGAAATCCTAGAACAAAGGGAAATTGTTCAATTCTGTGAATTGTTGGTTAAATTTAGATTTAAAAACACTTCATTATTATAAGCAGTACTAGAGCCCCAGGACAGGAAGATGTTGCTACCTTGAAGAAAATAACTTTACCTTAATAGAGCAGCTTTAGTTCCAAACTAAACTTCTGTGTTTTCACTGCTGCTAAACAAAGCCTTTTTTAAAATGGCGCCTGCATAGTTTAATGGGCAACTAAAGCTGCTCTATTAAAGTTTATTTTCTTCAAGGTAGTGACCATCTTCCTGTCTTGGGGCTCTAATGCTATATAGTACTGCTTGTAATAAGGAACTGTTTTTTAAATTTAACCAAGAACTCGCTTTGCTATAGGATTTAAAGAAGGTTACAACAGTTTTTCCTGACAGTTTATTTATGAAACAGCAGCACTCTTGAGCATAGCTATTGCCAGATAAGTGGTCGTCTGTATAAGAATTTTTGTTTTTTCAAGGTCTAGTTTTATAAGAGCCCACTTACGTGTGTAAATCCAGCTTTTTAATTGCAAAAATGGTTTAGAAGATTATCCTTAAAATGCGTTCCCTAAAAGGGCAAAAAAGGTTTAGTGCATGAAGCAATGGTCACTTCAAGTTCTACAGGACAGTGAGAATTGCTTTTCTGGGGGCCATAGGATGGCACATACCATAGATTGACATGCACTTCTGATTTGAACCTCTGTGTGACAGGAAATTGCTGTCAGACTTTGGCAGCTCAAGAAAACAGATTTGTTATTGACACCTGTGTTTTGTTACAGCTCATGCTCTGAAATGCTACACATGTGTAGGAGCAGAAAAGAACAGTGACTGCCTTAAGGAATCAACTTGCACAGTATTGGACAAGTACTGTATGACCATGGTTGGTACAGCATCTGGTAAGTTTTACTGCATACATTCTGTAACGACCTGGGTGTAGCACACGACTGATTACTCTGTGCATACCCCTCTCTACCAACACCCAGGATGAATTATAGCTATTGGCTGAGTGAGAAATAAACTCCCATCAGACACACGTTCAACCCCTCTGCCAATAACAAGCCGCTGCCCTAAAACAGGTCACTTCACCTCCCTGTTCGCCTGATCTCTTCCTAGCTCTGCCACAGCCTCTCCATCAGATGTTGGCCAAATCGACCCGTCTTCATGGGTCCCAGTTTAGTTCATGTAGTACAAATAGACCAATTAATAATTTTGGGAAGCTTAGTTCACCCTCAGAGGTTTGGGTCTCCACTGTTGTAAAAGGAGCTATCCAACAGCTGCTTGGCTTCTTTGAGAGAGCCCAAAGTTTTTATTGGGGGAAAGGACCAAAAGATTTGGGTGCTCCCTCAAGACTTCTACCCTGAATATATTTACTGCAGCTCACAAAAGAGCACTATCTGGCTGCCTATCTTCGGTTATCTCTGGTGAGAGAGCTAATATATTTTACTTGTATTTTCATCCTGGACAAAATTGAGGGAGCTCTTTTTTTTTTCCTTCAGAGTACACACTGTTAGTGGAGTTGAACAGGTAAATTAGGAGAGTTATTTCGCCCTGTATAATACTACTAGGATTGCAGGACACACAAACCAATTTGGCCAAGATTTAAAAGTGTGTTTTTTTTTTTTTTTTTAAATTTTTGTCAGGGTATTATTAAGCCACAAAATTTGCCTGATAATGTGGCTTATGGTTAATATAGATAGCAGCTAGATGTAAATGTGGTGCCCGAAAATGTGTTTAATATAGATAGCCAAACTTTCTTACATCGAGCTGAAGTTTCTAGAGAACAGATTCATTAACACTAGCCTTATAGAAATGGGATCACCAGCTCTTGTTTCAAGGATATGAGCGCACAATTGCAGGAACCTCAAGAAGACTGACCACAGTTGGAGACAGGATTCTTGGCTTGATGCATCATTGATGTTGTCAAATATGGACCTTTTTACTTCTAGGTTACCAGTACAAGTCAATTGGGACAAACAGTGGCCTGTGTTAAATGAACTTGGTTCTCGGGGCTGTAGCAAAAGAGTGAGGTTCACCTTGTAACCTAGTCTATAGAATTGTAACACTTGTCAGATTCCTTTTGAATCTGTGAATTATTCTACATACCTCATTGAAAAAGATTGGACTGGAGATAGGGGGGGGGGGAGTCCTATTTTGAATGTTTCTCCTTGCAGTGGTGGTAAAGCATTTGCCCTGTCACATTAGAACATTATGGTACTTGTCCTTTGGAAAATGACTTCTGCTTCCCTGGGTCTGCAACTGATTTTGAACTTCCTTTCACTGAGCTACACTATGGGACCTCATTCAGAACCCGTTTAGGAGGGTTCCCTATCATAAAAATCCCCCACCTCCTGTCCAGCTTGGTAATCGCATTAAGGTCTTGAGTCAGGGACCACAGAAGTGACATATCCAACCCAGTCTAAAGAATAGGGGCTAGATGCTGTAAATGGTACTCGACAATCGGTCCTGAGAAAAATTGTTGATCGTTATTCTATAAAAGGTGCTCCAGGCTGACCGTACTGATTCCTCTGCCCAGATCTGGAGTCTAACATTTATGCCAGCTGAAACTTGGTGTAAATGCTGGTGCCCATCTCAGCCACTTGCCGTGGTCCCTCAATTTTAGTTAATGAGTGGGGCAATACAAATATCCCAGAACTATAGCCCAATGCTACAGATATACTTTTAAAAGCGCCTCACTTGCCTCCTTATTGGCCATATTTTTAGATCAACTTTTATCTTAAAAAGGTCAGTCGGACTGCAGGACCAATGTGCCAACATGGGCCATGTTTTTTACCACGAAGGCTTCATCAGGGAACAGTCCTCCGTAACAAGCGTTTTCTTCTATATGATTCCACTTTTTAAGAAGATTAAGTGGAAGAGTTTGTTATAAAGCTAATATTAAAAGTGAATTTGATATGAAAATATGGCCGATGAGGCAGGTGCTCATGTGAAGTCACCGCTGAGGATGCTTGAGACCTTTGTGCCTTAAGTATATCTGAGCATGTTGCCCATCTTATGGCATTTGGGTACACAAATGATACTATTTCTATAGCACAGCAAGCATAATTGTGCAGTGCCATGTCCCCTCTTGAGTCACACTATGGGGTTTAAGCACTAGTGCTACAGAATTAGTACACAGGTAGATGCACACGCAAATCAGAATTGCCAATTCTTCAATAATTAACATTCAGTTAAACAGCTCAATAACCCAGTTTTTGTGCTCTTGAATAATCCATACCCAAGTTTGGAGATTATATATATATATATATATATATATATATATATATATATATAGATAGATAAAATAAAAATAATCATCTGGGGGTAGATATGTAATAAGGGAGGGAAAATGTATAGATCTTCATTTAGCCTTGCTGCTGCACTGCCTATGTAGCCCTGGTCACAGCAGTGGACAGGGTGAGGTACTCGCCATCATGTGTTGCATTTTGTGCGTGCTAGAGA
This sequence comes from Microcaecilia unicolor, assembly GCF_901765095.1. NCBI lineage: Eukaryota > Metazoa > Chordata > Amphibia > Gymnophiona > Siphonopidae > Microcaecilia > Microcaecilia unicolor. The sequence goes on from NC_044031.1 coordinate 612,431,578, forward strand.
TGCGCTCACCTCTCGCTGAACTTGAATTCTGTCTACCTATATAGATACTTATATATTTTTTATTTTTTTTCCCTCTCTGTTTAGGCAAAACTACTATCATTAAGCAATGTCTACCACTGTGTGAGCCAGGGAAAGGAGAATCGCATGGATTAAGTGGTACCATGTCCTGCTGCCAGAGCGACCTGTGCAACGTCAGTGGAGCCATGAGTGTGAGGATCAGCTTCCTAACCCTTGTCTTCTCGGTGGGTTTTGTCGGCACCCTGCTGCGAGGTGGACTCTAATATGGGAAGCAGCAGAGGGACTGATTTTATTACAGGCTTCCCTTTAATCTCTGTCTGGGTGATACATCTTACTACTAGGGGAATTCTGAACAATAAATAAAGTTTGCATACTTTGTCAAAAAGAACACAATATAATCACTCTTAAAATATTATAGAGAATGTTACTGAGATGCCAAATTAAGTGTGTATGGATTCTTTCAACCACTGTGCTTGCACATCATACAATTTTTAGCTTCAGCTCCCAGGCTTGACCCCAGACCTCTTGCTCCCTTACTTTCCATCTTCTAAGCGTGACCCTCTCATCTTTTCATTTCCCTTATGCTTCCCCTGTAGGCTACATCTCAATGCACTGTCTCTTCCCCTATCTCACAAGGCTTAATCCTGTTGCAAGATCATACTGTCAGCTCCTGTGTCTGAAAAGCCAGCTGTTAATCACTCTTTCTGGCCTATGAACTACATTCTAGGGGAAGGTTTAAAACTTTACACTGCAGGAAAATTCTGTGTTGCATGATTAGGTAGCATTCCCTGAAGCGTAAACTCTCTACCTGAGCAAAGTGTGTATTCCTCCTTAAAGGGTCTCTCTCATCTCCTTCACATATAGACACTGTCTCTGAAAATCTCTTCCTATGTTATATCAGCTGCCTGTCTCAATAATAAATATTATATCCAATACTTAGACCAAGCATTTGAATTTTTTTTGTCTATTTTATGCTTATTTGTGGTACAATATTTCTTAGTAACTTTAAAACAGTTGTAGTTAACTTTTCCACATCAACTCTGATTAAATCAGGACGTTTCACTTTCTTTTTTTTCTCTTCCATTACTGCAAATGTTCAGCTATTTAAGGCCTACAATCTTTGTGTTTATACACCTCATACTTGCCAGCATCTATTATACAGGTAAATGGCTGCTTCCTTATCTTGCCAACCTAGTGTAGATGCTATTCTGTCATACCAGCAGATGCAGACAGAGGACCACTGGTTTGCTGACATTCACCTCATAATGTAGCCTTACAAGCTCAGTAGATGGTAAGGTAAACCCAGGTGCTTTACAACGAGCTGTAGTAGCTCAGGATTGTTGCCTTTGAGAGAACAATCTGTATAAGAACATGGGTCAGACCAATGGTCCATCTAACCCAGTATCCTGCTTCCACCAGTGGCCAATCCAGCTCTCAAGTAGACTTCATGCTACCAACCCAGGGATAGCAGTGGCTTTCTCCATTGCTTTCTCAATAGCAGACTATAGGCCTTTCTTCAGGAACTTGGCCAACCCTTTTTTTTTTTAAACCCAGATGATGTTACCACCTCTCTGGAAATGAGTTCTAGAACTTATTAGGTTGAGTGTATTCATTTTAAACATATTACCATGTAACTTTGAGTGGCTGCTAGTCTTGGAACTTTTTGAAAGAATAAACAATTGTTACATTTACCCATGCTACACTATTCAGGATTTTGTAGACTTCTATCATATCTCCTCAACTGTCTCATTTTCAAGCTGAAGAGCCCTAACCTCTTACGCCTTTCCTTCTAGGAGAGACGTTCCATCACCTTAATTGTTTGATCACCTTTTGAACCTTTTCCAATTTTACTATATCTTTTTTGAGATATAGTGACAAGAATTATAAGTACCAAATTATAAGAATACTACTTAACATTTCTAAAGTGCTACTAGGGTTACGCAGCGCTGTACAGTTTTAACAAAGGCTGGTCCTTGCTCAAAGAAGCTTACAATCTAATGGACAACACATGCAGATAGTCAAATTGGGGCAGTCCAGATTTCCTGGATAGAGGTGAAATGGTTAGGTGCTGAAGGTGAAATAGAAGAGATGGGCTTGGTGTATGAGCTCAGGAAGCTTGTTCCAAGCATAGGGAGAGGCAAGACAGAAAGGGCGGCGCCTGGAGTTGGCGATGGTGGAGAAGGGAACAGAGAGGAGGGATTTGTCCTGTGAGCAGAGGTTTCGGGTAGGAGCGTATGGGGAGATAAGGTTAGAGAGGTATTGAGGGGCTGCAGATTTGAGTGCATTTGTAGGTTAGTAGGAGAAGCTTGAACTGTATGCAGTACCTGATCAGAAGCTAGTGAAGTGACTTGAGGAGAGGGGTGATATGAGCATAGTGGTCCAGGCAGAAGATAAGATGTGCAGCAGAGTTCTGAATGGATTGAAGGGGGGATAGATGGCTAAGTGGGAGGCCAGTGAGAAGTAGGTTGCAGTAGTCAAGGCGAGAGGTAGTGGATGAGAGTTCGGGTAGTGTGCTCAGAGAGGAAAGGGCGAATTTTGCTGATGTTATAGAGAAAGCCAAGACCTGTCGCTTCTATCTGCTGGATATGCACGGAGGAGAGGGAGGAGTCGAAGATAACTCCGAGGTTGCGGGCAGTTGAGACAGGGAGGATGAGGGTGCCATCGACTGAGATAGAGAGTGGAGGGAGAGGTGGGTTTGGGTGGAAAGACAATAAGCTCTGTCTTGGACATGTTCAGTTTCAGGTGGCAGTTGGACATCCAGGCAGCAATGTCGGATAAGCAGGCCGATACTTTGGCCTGGGTTTCCGCAGTGATGTTTGGTGTGGAGAGAGAAAGCTGGGTGTCATCAGCATACAGATGATATTGGAAACCATGAGATAAGATCAGCGAGCCCAGGGAAGAGGTGTAGATTGAAAAAAGAAGGGGTCCTGAGCCCTGGAACCCAAATGAAGACAGTGTGGCAAGAAGTAAATTATGATTGACAGTGTCAAAAACGGCGGATAGGTCGAGAGGATGAGGATGGAGTAGTGACCTTTGGATTTGGCAAGGAACAGGTCATTACTTTAGTGAGTGCCGTTGCTGTCGAGTGTAAAGGGCGAAAGCCAGATTGAAGGGGATCGAGGATGGCATGAGAGGAGAGAAAATCAAGGCAGCGGCTGTGAATGGCGTGTTCAAGTATCTTGGAGAGGAAGGGTAGGAGGGACAGATAGGGTCAAGTGATGGTTTTTTGAGGAGTGGTGTGACTACAGCATGCTTAAAGGTGTCGGGGACGGTTGCAGTGGAGAGAGAGGTTGAGGATATGGCAGATGGCGGGGGTGACGGTAGGAGAGATGGTGTTAAGTAGGTTGGTGGGGATAGGGTCAGAGGAACAGGTGGTGCATTTTGAGGAGGAAAGAAGGTGGGCGGTTTCCTCTTCTACAGAAAAAAAAAAGTCCATCAGGGAAAATGTAAGAGTGGAAGAACGCTAAGTACCAAGTTGATGTCAAATGAAGATAATTTATTCCAATAAAGTAAAGTTCCAGCTGAGTGCCCTCAACAGAGGTTGTGGTTCAGTATGACGGCGTTTGTCGAGAGCACAATAAAAAAAATAAAAAAAAACCATACAATAACAATATTTTGTAGAAACATATATTCAAGATGGCCACCAGGCAAGGGAGCTCTGTGATGAGCTCTGAAGGTCCTGGAGAAACGGACCTACCTGCATTGTCCTGGGCCATCCTAGGCTGGACAGGACAGGACCGAGGCTGCATTGAGCCGAATAGGGGGCTGCGAGTAGACCGCGACAGCCTCGATGGTTGAACGGATCCGAGGCTGATCGCAGCTACCTGCTACCTTGTGGTGGGACGGGGAGGCCCTGGGCATAAGGACAAGTACACGACCGGATTGAATCCCTACCGTGCCAGCGGCATTTGAGGGAGACCACCGCGGAATTTGCTCTCCTCGATCCTAAATCACTGCACCGGGAAGACAGCCCGAACTTGCTGCACCAGGGAGGCATGGGAGGTTGTGAAGGCATTGACCGCCAACTGTGCAGATCGAGGAGAAGAGGAAGGAGGCGCCGCGCACTCGGCAAAGCGCCGGAACGCTAGACCGCAGGCCTTCCAGGCAGGCCGGAGTGCCGGGAGACCCACTTGGACTCAACCCCAGCGTGATACTGACCGTGTCAGAGGACCACACCGACCAACTCGAGGAGCCAAAGTGCTGGGACCCAGAGCCTGGACAGACCGGAACGGAGAACTGGTGTGAGATGCACCCATCGCTGGGGAGACGCCTGATCGAGACGAGGAGGAAGGAGACCCGATGGAAGTGTTACTGCTAGGCTGCCGATGATTCTGCTTGCTTTGTTTTGCTTTCTTCTGAGTGCACTGGGATACCGACTTCACGGAGCAGTGGAACAAGCTGCCTGTGTTTTTGCTTGCTTTGTTTTGCTCTGTGTAAGTGCACTGGGCTTCATGGAGCAGTGGGAACAAACTGGCAGTGATTTTGCTTGCTTTATCTGCTTCATTTTACTTTGCTTTGTAGTGTGTGAGTGCACTGGGCTTCACGGAGCAGTGGGAACAAGCTCCGTGAAAGGACCCGAAAGCTGTTGCTGATAGGTTGCCTGTACACTTCGCTTAGCTGTGCTTTGCTTTGTTTACTCTGTTTAGAGTGCACTGAGTTGAGGGCCACACAGAGCAGGGACACAGGAAGGACTTGAACAACCTTCTGCTTACAATGAACTAGATAGACTCAATTCCACTACAGCCTATTAAACCCCCTTGCAACAGTTCACAGATCTAAGTGCCCTGGTTCTGAACAAACTGAATAATGATTGACAAAGGTAGTAGAAACAGGGATAAATCAAGCAGGCCTCCTGATTACAATGAACTAGATAGTGGAAGTAAGTCTAACGTCTATTAAACCTCCATGCAGTAGCCCACAGCTTTTGCAGGCATTGTTCTGAATGTACTAGATACCGGTTGCATTATCATTTTGAATTACAATACTTGACTTACAGACCCAGAACTTTAAAGCTTGCTCAGCATCTTATAGCAGTATTCTGTACTGTAGCATAGAATCATCCTGAAACACAATGCTTACTTTGTATCTTACAACATCATTCAGTACCACAGCATTGAATCACCCTGAACTGTAATGCTTGCTTTACATCTTACAACATTGATCTGTACTGTAGCTCTGAATCATCCTGAAGTGTAATGCTTGCTTTGTATCTCACAACACCAGTCTGCACTGTAATACTGATTCATCCTGAAAGGTATCAATAACCATACTGACACTGACTTTAGCTTGCTACTAAGACCGCTTAATGTGGATACTGCTTGAAATTATGCTTACGCTTAATGTTGACACTGTCTAACGTTGTTAATACTTGATATCCATACAAAATTTCACTCACTAACACCTTTAGGCATAACCAAACACCACGAACCATAGCCAACATGAACACCAACAAATTGCTCATGATAATCTACTTCCTCCCCCTAATTCACCACGCATGGACTACCCCCAATCTAAACAACAATCTACCCACAATACACAAACCCTACAGCCAACCTATTCACTACTCATCAGACCAAAAGAACAATCAACTAAAAGGAAGAACAAATATACATGGACATAACCGAAAGGAAAAAAGGAAACAGCAAAACCAGATACCAAGAAAACAGGCAATTAATAAAAATCAACACATCTAAACCCCAAACTGAGCCTTACCACTTAATCCAAAAGGGGTACGTAAACGCCAGATCAGTAGTAAACAAAACAGAGACTATAACAGACTGGATTACTACAGACAACCTGGACCTTCTATTCATCACTGAAACCTGGATCCATGACCTTAAAGACCCCGTAGTCTTAGTTTTATGCCCACCAGGATACAAAATTACCTACTGGACAAGGAATGGAAAAAGAGGAGGTGGAATAGCCATAATTTACAAATCCGAATTCACCATTACAACCACAGCTGAATCCATCCTACCACAACTGGAAATTGCCTTGGTAAGAATCAGTCACCCAAAACTGCAAGAACACCTCAACGCAATCCTACTCTACAGCCCGCCAGGCAACTGGCAAGGCTCTCAAACACACTTTATGGACTTCATCTACAATACTTGTATTTCTACCTCAAACCTTATCATAATAGGAGATATCAACCTGCACCTTGAAGATCCTACCTTAACAAACACCCAAGAATGCAAAGAGTTCCTACAACTATGGGATCTTCATGCACCAAATACACAACCGACACATAGAAAAGGACACACACTAGATATTAATACACACAAACTCGATCCAAACTCAAACCTTCTACTAATAGATATAAGATGGACACCCGTACCGTAGTCAGACCACTATAAAGAATACATCTCCCTCCAATGACGAATGAAAGACACAATTAATAAACAAGAACGAAAAACCTACACCACGAGAGGAAAAATAGACCCGGTAATATTCTGGCAACAGATCTACCAAAATGGATGGACAACTAAAGCAGATACAAACCAATTCCTCTAAGAATGGGACAATAGATGTAGAACAATACTAGACAACATTGCCCCAATTCACCCCAGAACCTCATACAAGAAGAAATCAACACCATGGTTCACCGAAGAACTGAAAAAAACACAAGTTAGAAGGTTAGAACGTGCGTGGAATAAAAAGAAAGACGACCCAACACTAAACGCCTGGAAATATAAATACACAATAAGGCAAACCAAAAGACTATTTTATAAAAATGAAATCAGACCGAATTACAAGGACACACACAAACTCTTCCAACTTGTGAACAAACTACTAGATACCACACCAATCACAACAACAAAGATACACCAGGAGCAGACAACCTCGCGAAATACTTCAATGAGAAAATCATACAACTGCGACTTAAAATACCAGTCAGCACCTCCGACTACGCTGCACTCCTAGACTGTCTAGATCCAGATCCAGGTGTATACCCAGCAGACAGAACCTGAACCAATTTCGAGATATTATCGGAGAATCTTATCTCCCAAACGCTCAAAAGATTTGCCAAATCTCATTGCAAACTAGATATATGCCCAAACAACCTTATGACATCCGCCCCTCATCAATTCATAGTAGATCTCACGAATCACATAAACTATATGCTACAAAATGGACTCTTCCCGAAGGAAAAAAGGAAACATTCTACTCACTCCAATACCCAAAGACGCAAAGAAGAGTGCCAGCGAACTAACCAACTACAGATCAGTAGCATCCATACCCTTAATAACCAAACTAACGGAAGGTATGGTAACCAAACAACTCACAAACTACTTAAATTCTCAATACTACACGACTCCAAGTCAGGATTTCGGTCTAACCACAGCACGGAAACAGTACTAGTTACTCTCATGAATAAATTTAAACAAACGATTTCAACTGGCAAGAATATACTATTGCTACAATGTGACATGTCTAGTGCCTTCGATATGGTTGATCATGGAATACTACTACATATCCTTGAATATTTCAGAATTGGAGGAAATGTTCTCAACTGGTTCAAAGGATTCCTAACCACACGATCATACTAAGTGACATCTAATTCGACTACATCAGCTACATGGATATCTGAATGCGGAGCCGACTCTATTCAACCTAATGATGATACACTTGGCGAAACTACTATCAAACTAGAACCTTAACCCATACATATACGCAGACAACGTAACAATCTACATTCCATTTAAACAAGATCTAAAGGAAATTTCCAATGACATCAACCAAAGCCTACATATCATGCACACATGGGCGGACGCATTCAAGCTGAAGCTTAATGCAGAAAAAACCCAATGCCTGGTACTCACCTCACAACACAATACGAACAAATTCACCACTATTGACACACCAAAACTGAATCTTCCAATTTTAGACACCCTAAAAATTCTTGGAGTTACCATCGATAGACACCTAACACTTGAGAGTCACGCGAAAAACACAACCAAGAAGATGTTCCATTCAATGTGGAAATTAAAAAGAGTAAGACCTTTCTTCCCAAGAACCGCCTTCAACAACCTGGTACAATCGATGGTACTCAGCCACCTAGATTACTGCAATGCACTCTACGCTGGCTGCAAAGAGCAAATAATCAAGAAACTTCAGATAGCTCAGAACACTGCAGCTAGGCTCATATTCGGTAAAACAAAATATGAAAGCGCTAAACCCCTACAAAAAAAGATGCACTGGCTCCCACTCAAAGAATGTATTACGTTCAAAATATGCACCCTAGTTCATAAAATTATTCACGGAGACGCACCAGCCTACATGTCAGACCTGATAGACCTACCACCCAGGAATGCTAAAAAACCATCCCGCACATTCCTTAATCTTCACTTCCCAAACTGTAAAGGTCTCAAATACAAAGTAACGCATGCGTCAACCTTTTCCTACCTGAGCATACAATTCTGGAATGTGCTGCCGCGCAACTTAAAAACGATCTATGAACTAGCTAACTTCTGAATTCTGCTGAAGACTCATCTCTTCAACAAGGCATACAACAATGATCAACAAATATGAACTCCTATACACATATCCAGAACTACCTCCACTATATCTACCTGCCAAAATATTAACATGTTTTCTCATCATCACGCTACCCAAGATCCTCTTGCTATTACTAAATATATATTTTCTTATATAATTCTTATATATTTCTTTTATTTCTCTTACTATGTTTGCTGTCAAATACTATCATGTTCTATCATTATCATGTTACCCAAAATCCTTCTGTTATTACTAAATGTATACTTTCTCATGCATTGTCACTACTCATGACGTATTGTAAGCCACATTGAGCCTGCAAAGAGGTGGGATAATGTGGGATACAAATGCAACAAATAAAAATAATAAAAAAATAATATTTTGTAGAAACATATTACATTAATAAACATATACAAAAAACTAATGAACAAAACATTAATAAATGGTGACAAGATAAAAAGCTATATAAAGAAAGAAAAAAAGATAAGGTTGCAGTGAGTAGAGAACTATCCATGCCTTACACCATATATCTAGCGATGAGCACAATAATTTTAAAAGGTACCTGCCAAGTCTCCTCAAGGGTGAAAATTCTTCACAGGGAGAAAATATACTAGTGTTCTGTAACTAGAATGTTGTGTATCAAAATTATGGGGTTATATGGAAACAAACTGCATACACAGTAAAAGTACTACTGATAAAATGTAGCCTCTAAATGAAAACTAAGAAATGTGAAAAAAAATTGTAATGGGCATAATGGAATGGAGTATAAACATTGTGAGCAGAGCCGGACGTGTTTCTGATGAGCTGCCTGGTGGCCCTCCTTTATCGCACAACATTGGCCCTTACTGAGCTTATTTTTGGATTTCACTTTTGTTCTTTACCTCATATGGATGGTTATATCACTTATTCAGTCTGCCTGGAAAGCAGGATGGTGTAGCTGTTTTGGTGCGGAGGGGCTTGCCTTGCAGTTCTTCTCTGATTGCCAGGGATGAAGCTGGCCACTATGTGCTGGTCAAATTTTAATTTGGGGGGGGGGGGCAGTGTTGTTATCTCTGTGCTGTTTATGGGCCTAATGGGTATGATCCTTAATTTTTTGCACAGTTCAGTTGGGGCTACATCCTACTGATGCTCCCTGGAGCTGGATGATCTGACCCTTATTTAGACAGATCTGCTGGGGGGAGGGGGGAGTTAAGGGGCTGCCCTCTTTTTGTGAGACTCTTAATTTAGTAGACCCCTGGAACGTGCTTAATCCAACGACCTGAGATTACACCCACTATTCCTGGGTCCACCACTCTTGGTCCAGGATTGATTATATACTGCTCTCCCCTCCCTTATTTTCAAGTGTTAACAGCGGCTATAGGCCTGTTGGAAGTTTGACTAGACGTTTGTATAGGTAGATCTGGCTTTGGATCAGAGGAAGACCTGGGGTGGCTTCTGGTGTTCCCCCACCTATTTAGCTCAGGACCATGAATTTCAACAGTGTTTTGATTAATAAGAGGCGCAATACTCTGATTTTAACTCAGCACATGCTGACTCCCCCATGCTATTCTGGGAAGTCTCTAAGACTGTTCTGTGGGAGAATGCAATTGCCTTCTTGAGTGCTAAGTCCAGAAAATTGGCTCAGGGGATTCTTCATCTGTAGTAGGACTCATAGGAGCCAACTTTTCAAAATTATTAGGGGTGCTAAGCCCAATGGAAATGACCCCTCCTAGGACTGCAGAGCTGCCAAGCGGCCGTATATCCGTGATCCTACTCAGGTCAAGCGGGATGCCATGATTGCTTTGTTGGCAGTCCTGTATTCTCTTCTACATAAAAAGGGAAAAAGAATATGTTCTATAAGCACCCCCAATTTCATCGCTTTAGTAACAAGGTTGGTAAGCTTTTGGCTCATCTAATGAAGACGTGATCCTCCAGTAGATTCATTCCAACCAGCCAGGCGCCAAATGGGTCTCGGGTTCATCAACCTGATTCCATTGCCCAAGTGTTTTATGATCACTGTTCTAGCATGTATTGAGCCCCACTCACTGACCAGGGGCTATCGATCCTATATTATTTGGAAGATTCTGGTCTCTCATGCCTGTTGGAGCCAGCACGGGCCCAGCTTGGTGCTCTCTTACATGCCTTGGAGGTGCAAAAAGTTATTTGTCTCTGTCCTGGGATATTGTGCCCTGCCCGGATGGTTTATCCAATGAATACTATGATCCTCACCCTGCATATTTGCACCCCATTAATGGACTTTTATGATGTGGTGACAGCTGGTGGTGTTTTCCCTGAACATTTTAACAAAGCACTCCTTTCCCTGATTCCAAAGCAAGGGCAACCCCCTACCGACTTCAGTCTTATTGCCCTATTTCTTTGCTCAATGTTGACATCAAGATTTTATACAGAGTATTGGCTGATAGACTCGCTGTTCACATTCTGACCTTGGGGGGGGGGGGGGGGGGGGGGGCACCAGGTGGGTTTTGTGCAGGGTTGCCACTCTGTGTTGAATATCCACAAAGCTTTGCTGTCCATATGTTCTGACCTGGTTTTACAGCCTGCTTTACTGACACAGACTATTCAGTAATTACTGTGGATTCTTTTGGATTCGTATTAGGTGAATAAGACTTTTATTAGAGGTTCTAAAATCTAAGATACACTATGATATATATATATATATATATATATATATACAGTGGTGGAAATAAGTATTTGATCCCTTGCTGATTTTGTAAGTTTGCCCACTGACAAAGACATGAGCAGCCCATAATTGAAGGGTAGGTTATTGGTAACAGTGAGAGATAGCACATCACAAATTAAATCCGGAAAATCACATTGTGGAAAGTATATGAATTTATTTGCATTCTGCAGAGGGAAATAAGTATTTAATCCCTCTGGCAAACAAGACCTAATACTTGGTGGCAAAACCCTTGTTGGCAAGCACAGCGGTCAGACGTCTTCTGTAGTTGATGATGAGGTTTGCACACATGTCAGGAGGAATTTTGGTCCACTCCTCTTTGCAGATCATCTCTAAATCATTAAGAGTTCTGGGCTGTCGCTTGGCAACTCGCAGCTTCAGCTCCCTCCATAAGTTTTCAATGGGATTAAGGTCTGGTGACTGGCTAGGCCACTCCATGACCCTAATGTGCTTCTTCCTGAGCCACTCCTTTGTTGCCTTGGCTGTATGTTTTGGGTCATTGTCGTGCTGGAAGACCCAGCCACGACCCATTTTAAGGCCCTGGCGGAGGGAAGGAGGTTGTCACTCAGAATTGTACGGTACATGGCCCCATCCATTCTCCCATTGATGCGGTGAAGTAGTCCTGTGCCCTTAGCAGAGAAACACCCCCAAAACATAACATTTCCACCTCCATGCTTGACAGTGGGGACGGTGTTCTTTGGGTCATAGGCAGCATTTCTCTTCCTCCAAACACGGCGAGTTGAGTTCATGCCAAAGAGCTCAATTTTTGTCTCATCTGACCACAGCACCTTCTCCCAATCACTCTCGGCATCATCCAGGTGTTCACTGGCAAACTTCAGACGGGCCGTCACATGTGCCTTCCGGAGCAGGGGGACCTTGCGGGCACTGCAGGATTGCAATCCGTTATGTCGTAATGTGTTACCAATGGTTTTCGTGGTGACAGTGGTCCCAGCTGCCTTGAGATCATTGACAAGTTCCCCCCTTGTAGTTGTAGGCTGATTTCTAACCTTCCTCATGATCAAGGATACCCCACGAGGTGAGATTTTGCGTGGAGCCCCAGATCTTTGTCGATTGACAGTCATTTTGTACTTCTTCCATTTTCTTACTATGGCACCAACAGTTGTCTCCTTCTCGCCCAGCGTCTTACTGATGGTTTTGTAGCCCATTCCAGCCTTGTGCAGGTGTATGATCTTGTCCCTGACATCCTTAGACAGCTCCTTGCTCTTGGCCATTTTGTAGAGGTTAGAGTCTGACTGATTCACTGAGTCTGTGGACAGGTGTCTTTCATACAGGTGACCATTGCCGACAGCTGTCTGTCATGCAGGTAACGAGTTGATTTGGAGCATCTACCTGGTCTGTAGGGGCCAGATCTCTTACTGGTTGGTGGGGGATCAAATACTTATTTCCCTCTGCAGAATGCAAATAAATTCATATACTTTCCACAATGTGATTTTCCGGATTTAATTTGTGATGTGCTATCTCTCACTGTTACCAATAACCTACCCTTCAATTATGGGCTGCTCATGTCTTTGTCAGTGGGCAAACTTACAAAATCAGCAAGGGATCAAATACTTATTTCCACCACTGTATATATATATATATATATATATATATATATATATATATATATATATATATATATATATATGTATAATGATTAAGCTATATAACTGAAAAGAAACAATAAAGCGAATGCTACATACCTGTAGAAGGTATTCTCCGAGGACAGCAGGCTGATTGTTCTCACTGATGGGTGACGTCCACGGCAGCCCCTCCAATCGGAACACTTTCTAGCAAAGTCCTTTGCTAGCCCTCGCGCGCCGATGCGCACCGCGCATGCGCGGCCGTCTTCCCGCCCGAAACCGGCTCGTGCCGGCCAGTCTCATATGTAGCAAGACAAAGAGAAGGGAAGACACAACTCCAAAGGGGAGGCGGGCGGGTTTGTGAGAACAATCAGCGAAACAGAAGTCATGGGCTCTCACTTTTGCAGACTATTTGTTGCTTACACTCATGTCCTTACCTTGCCCTGCTGCACTTACTAAGAGTGTTGGATGAATTTAGGGTTTTTTTTTCACGGTTCTGTTTAAATGATCAAAAATCAATGGCCCTTCCCATTCAGGCCTCAATAAAGACCTCGTGGAGGGGGGGCTTTTTCCTTGCAATGGGCACAAGGTAAATTGAAGTACTTGGGAAATGATCTCAGCAATTCAGCAATCACAAATGGCTAAAAATAAGTCAGCTGCTCACCTCAAGAGTAAAGCTGCATCTGGCTTATTTTTAGTATTTGCAACCCCTGAAGCAGGCAGTTACCTGCTGAAACATGGCCCTGTGCCGCTTCTCTTTAATTATCGGCGCTTTGTCAATAAAACAATTTGTTAGACTTGACTGCTGGAAATTCCTTGTTCCAGCCTTACTTTGGTTACTAATGAAAATGGTAGAATACAAGTGAAAATGGACCAGGGATTTGATGACCTTTGGATTCAACTCGATTTGAGTGCTGCTTTTGATACTGTCTCATCTTCTTAAGTTGCTTGATTTATTGCATTGTTTGAGGCTTAATTCAACAGTGTTGAAGTGGTTTTCTTCTTATAGTAGTGTGGAATCAAGAAAATTCGGTGCCAAAGCAGTTAGTTTGAGGGGTTCCTCGGGGATCACATCTATCTTCTTTATTGTTTAAATTTTTATTTGGTTTCTGTGGCAAAATTATTGGAGAGTTTAGATTTAAATTTTCATATTTTTGTTGATATCCAGCTGGTTGATTTTAGGAAGGACAATCAGCATGATGTCATTACCAATTTCAATCAGCAATTGGCTGCTTCAGGTGATTGGTTAGGTAACCATGAGTTGGTTTTGAATGCGGAGAAGTCTGTGGCTATGTTGATTTCTCATAATTCAACTCCACTGGTATCAAAGCTAATGTTACAGGGTAAACAGCTTGCCATTGTTCAGGATTTGTTGTCACTCTGGAATTTCATTGTGATGACCAAATGAAATTCAATTTCCAGATTAGTGATGTGGTTAAGTCTTGTTCTTTTTAATTAAGAATGGTTCACTAATTGCAGCCATCCCTACTGGACTATTGCAATTCCCATTTTCAGGGTTTGACTCGGACTAATTTCAAAAGATTGCAGTTGGTACAGAATCCACAGCTTGTTTGATTTCTGGAAAAAAAGAGGAGTGTGGTAGCCGTGTTAGTCCACTCTTAAGGTTATCAATAGAAATCAAACAAAATAAAACATGGAAAAGAAAATAAGATGATACCTTTTTTATTGGACATAACTTAATACATTTCTTGATTAGCTTTTGAAGGTTGCCCTTCTTCGTCAGATCGGAAATAAGCAAATGTGCTAGCTGACAGTGTATATAAGTGAAATTCACATTTGCTTATTTCCGATCTGACGAAGAAGGGCAACCTTCGAAAGCTAATCAAGAAGTATATTAAGTTATGTCCAATAAAAAGGTATCATCTTATTTTCTTTTCCATGTTTTATTTTGTTTGATTTCTATGGAAAAAAGAGAAATGATCACTGGCTGAATTACTGATTGCCAGTGTCAGCAAGAATAATCTTTAAGCTTTTGTGTATAGTATTTAAAGCTTTTTGTATGGGTGCTCCAGGGTATCTTTCTACTGTGGTTAAAAGATATGTTCCCACAAGACAATTACGCTCTTCTCATCGTACCTTGTTGGAACTTCTTCCACTATCTCTAGTGAATCTACTCTGGATCGGGCCTGTTGTTCTTGCCGTCATCTGTGGAATTCCTTGCCAGAGGAAATTAGAAGCATTGATAGTTATCTGATGTTTCATAAGGCCTTGAAAACTTGTCTTTATGTAAGTTCCTTTTGGGAACTGTAAAGAGCAATATTTTGTTATTTTCTGTAAACTCTCTTGGGAAATTGTATAAGTGTACTGACTTATAATCAGTAGTTGTTTTTGTAAATTATCTAGGGCACTTTTATAATGAGAATTTCTCTTTGGAAAACTGTAGAGAGTGGTATTTTGTGTTTTATGTAAAAAAAATGAGTGGGGGGATATTGTTATTTCTATGCATTTATTTTAATTTTTTTTAATTCTGTATTATTGTTATAATTTTATTATAAGCTGCTTTGATGCTTTTGTGTAAATGCAGTATATCAGCCTGCCTTTGGAAAAATAAGAATCTGTGGCAGTGGTGTAGCCAGACGGCCAATTTTGGATGGGCCTGAGCCCAAAGTGGGTGGGCACAATATTTTCTCTGCCCTGCCCTACCACAAAATATAAATACATTAGCTAATAAGGATACTCAAGCTCTGTCAGCTGAAGACTTTCTCTGAAGGTGGCCAGAACTCCCTTTTACCAAACTTGGCAGGCAGCAGCAATATCTGTAAGCCACTGATGCCAGCACCCTATGTGTGCTTAGTTCTCGGTGACTCAAGCATGCTGTCACTGACTGCAGAGCTTGGTAGAAGGAAGTTCTGGCCATCTTTGGAGGAAGTCCTCAGCTGGGGAGGCTTAGGATCCCTACCAGCTACACAGCAAGGGTCAGAACTGGTGTTAGTCATGCTAAGGCTACCTCTCTGATCCCCTCTCCTCCCTGCCTTCCCTCAGATTTCCCCACCTGCCATTACTGTCACACCAACAGACCCTCACCAAATACAGAACAGGGGATCACATATCAGAAAGAAAAATATTTAGACAAAAATTGAACTTACAACCCCCAAAAGTTAAACTTAGCATGTACTGCAACACTGGAGAAATAAAAATAGAAATGGATTTCTTTTCTCCTGAACACGATACAAATACATTTGCTATGTAGATTTCCCAAAGCCAACATATTCCATTTAAAACATTCAAAATGCATTGCTTTTTTCTACCTCTGTGGTCTGGACATTGTATTTTTCCATCATGTTGGTTGCAGTTTCTTTTCTGCTTTCCTGTCTGTTGTATTCTAATTCTCTTTCAAGTGGCTGCTGTCCATTTGTCTTTTTTTTACCTTCACTACACCTGCTTCTGACATATTGACGGTTCTTATTTTTAGCTCTTTCCTCTCTTTTTTCTTCTTTCTGCCTTGCTGTCAACTCAAATTTCACCCTCTCACTGTTCTCCTCCTTTTTAGTTTACAGTTATCTATCAGATTTTCATCTTCTCTCACCCACTAGCTTTTCCATTTCCCCATCTCACTCCTCCTCAGCCCTCCATTCCCTTTCATTACCATATTTCTATCCTCTGTAATCACTATCTTTTTATTTATTTATTCATTTCCTTGCCACCCTTTTCCTCCCCCTCCTGGCCTCTCCCACATGGTTCCACCATCTTCCTTCTCTCCACCCTTCTAGCCCAGCATCTGCTCCCTCTTTCTCCCCACCCCACTCTTACATCTCTCTGCCCCTTCTCTCTTCCCTCCTGCCCTCTCCCCAGTGTTCCAACATTGCTCCCTCTCTCTTCCCTCACTCCCACTGTCCGGCATCTCTCCATCACCCTTCTGCTCCTGAATCCAACATCTCCTCCTTTCTCCCCTCTTCACCTCCTGTGTTTCTCTTTCCCTCTCATTCACCCCCAGGTCCAATATATCTCCCTATCTCCCACTTTCTACCATTTCTCCCCCTCTTTTGTGCCATGGGTTCAACACTTCTCTTCCCCCTCCCCCTATGCAGCATTTTCTCTCTTCCTCTCTTCCACTGCCATGTCCAACATTTCTGCCTCGCCCCCTCCCTTGTGCCCCATCCAACATCTCTCGCTTCCCCCTACAGCATCTCTTCCTGCCCTCCACCATCTTGTCCAATTTTTCACCATCTTCCCCTCCTCACCACCCCATGTCCAACATTTACCATCTCTCCCTCCCCACTACCCCTATGTCCAACATTTCTCCCTCTCTCTTCTCTATGCAACATGTCCCTCTTCCCTCCCCTCCCCATGCAAGATTTTTTCCTTTCTTACCCCTCTCTACCCTATGTCCCACAATTCTCTCTCTTGCCCCTCTCCACCTCATGCCCCCCATGCCCCCCCATGCAGCATCTATCTTTTGGAAGGAGACCTCCCCCCAACTTTCCCTCTTGCTTCAATGGGGCACCACCCTTAACAGTGCCAGTATTGGAGAAAGCAGGCTGAGCTCCCAAGATCCTGCATCTGCCTCCCTCTCAGCGGCAGCGATTCCCAGACGCTTCCTCCCATCGCCACAATCCTGCATCTGCCACCCTCTCACTCATGGCAGCGATTCCCAGACGCTGCCTACCGCCGCTAACCTTGAAGCATCTCCTCTTTCGCATCTTGCCCCAGAAGAAACAGGAAGTTGTGATAATGGGGGCGGGATGCGGCAGAGGAGATGCTTCTGGGTTAGCATGTATGAATCGCTATCGCTGTTGCTGAGACAGAGGGAGGTAGATGTAGGACCGTGGAAGCTCAGCCTGCTCCCTCCGCTTCCGGTGCTGTTAAGGGTGTTCCACTGCTGGGTGGGCCTGAGCCCAAACTGGGTGGGCCTGGGCCCACCCAGGCCCACCCGTGGCTACGCCCCTGCCCTGTTTACACTCACTGTGTAGATGCCCGTAGGAATATTATGGGCATCTACACAGTTAGTGAGCGGTAATGCTTAGCGTATGCAAAAAAATGCTAGCACGCCTCTAGCACGGTTTACTAAACAGGGCCCTTAGGGGCCCTTTTTCTATGCTGCAATAGGCACTAGTATGTGGCCTGTTGCATGGTAAAAAGCACTGCTGTAGGATGTGCTGAGGCATCCTTCAGTAATATGCCCATCAGCGCGTGCTAATCTCACAATAAAAAATAATTTTTATTTTTTGACAAGGGAGGTGGTCTATAGGTGGAGAGTAGGTGTGCCCTTTGCTAATAGAGTAGCATGGGTGCATTACCATGCACTGCCCAATTAGCACGGGGTTAGCGCGAGATCCCTTAGTGCCTACTAAATAGATGGCAGTAAGTGATCTGCAGTAATGGCCAAGAGCTATTAAGGAGAGAGCTAGGAAATTGGCCATTTTACCGCCACATGAAAAATAGCACAGGCCACTTTTTAGTATGGCTTAGTAAAAGGGCCCCTTAATGACGACCAATTTTTTTTTTTAAATTCTAGATTTGTATTGACATTTAAAGAATATTTATTTATTTTATTTTTTAATTAGGATTTATTTACCGCCTTTTGGAAGAAATTCACTGAAGGCGGTGTACAGCAAGAATAAATCAAACATAAGCAATAGACAATTACAGCAGTAAAAAATATTCAAATAACAGTACAAAGTATGGCATAGTATACTACTTACAATGTCAACACAATGCACAATAAGACACTTTAATAGATAGCATAAGGTGTAAGCAAAGACAGAACATATAGAGACATAAGAGAGTAAGAGGAGTTAGAAAATAAGGGGACTAATTTAAAGAAAGTTGCACATGAGGTCAGAGAGGTGCTTAAATATTATCTCAGCTAGGGTAGGAGTGGATAAACATGTCCTGCTGCACTATGTGCAGCCCGTGTCACTCCTTGTGTGTGTGTGCCTGGTTGAAGAGCCAAGCTTTCATCTGCTTCCTGAAGTAGTGATAGTCTTGTGTTACGCAAAGCCTTTCATGGAGTCCGTGCCAGAGTGTGGGGGCTACTCTGGAGAAGGATCACACTGGTGGGTATCACATCATATACAGTAAGGTCCTTCGGAGAGAGTATTGTTAGGGATACTCCTTGGGAGAACCTTAGTGTCCTTGGAGGTGTGTAGAGGGTGATCCTGTTCTTCAGGTACTCAGGTCCATTTTATTTAAGGGCCTTGATGATCAGGCATAGACTTTAAAATTTAGCCCTGCATTGTACTGGTAGCCAGTGAAGGTTTTGGAAAAATTATGTGTTGGTGTCATAATAAAATATATCAAATACCATCTCTATAACTGCATACAAAATTAGTGCTCCCAAAACTATCCAACCCCCCCCCCCCCCCCCCCCCCCATTGTACTAAAGAATGTTCATCCAGCAATCTGGCCGAGTCCACTGTTGTTTCTTCAGCAGACTCCCATGAAACAACCCTCCTCCATCCTCAGCAATAACAAGAGCTTGCAAGTGGGTCCATTCCTCCTACACGGGATCAAAGCGCCCTTGGTGCCTGTCAACTTTTCCATTTCACTAACAATCTGCACCTGCAACTTCCAATCATAGACCGTAGGACCATCAGTCTGTTGCCAATGCACAATATTTTTGCACTTAGCCGCAGCTAAACAAATTCTCATAAATCGAGATACTCCTCCCATTTCTCAAATCTAACAAACACATTGGATCTAGACACTAGACACATCACTGCAAACCAGAATGGCTATATCTTCATGCAGGGCAATCAAATATGATCAAAAGTGCCCTTTTCCATATTACACCTTCAACAAATATCTGAAACACTAGTAAAGAATATAGCTTTCAATTTTACAGAAGTATAATACCAACGTGTCACAGTTTTACATGCATTTCTTTAATCAAAGTAGAGATAGAGGCTTTTTCAACTTCATAAAACACTTCCTTCCATTCACACTGTGTTACTTTCTTCCCAGATCCACCTCCCACTGCAACATAAAATTATATTTTTGAGACTCCCTCTCCCTCAGGAATTTATACAGAATAAGTTCTCCAAATGTTCCCTACCTTCTCGGAAATCTTGGACGACTCACACTTTCCACCATAAGTGTACCAGTTAGAGTGGGATATGGGTCTGGGTCTCCTTCTCTACAGTACACTGCACTGACTACTAGGCTACTCTAGGGACCTACTTACTGCTCTAATAGGACTGGCCATAACATCTGAAGCTGTCATAGAAGCTGGTATGTACTGTTTCTTTCACATCTTTGTGGGGGGGAGAGGGTCAGTGACCATTGAGGGAGTAAAGGGATCCCTCCAATGGTAATCTGGTAAATTAGGGCACCTTTTTCAGACTTGTGGCTGGATGCACAAAAGCTTACCATGCTGGTAACGTTTGCTTTAGACTGGTTGTAGCCAGTCTAAAGCAAACATTATTTAATGAGTAATGTACAAAGCTATGGAGCTGTTGGAGAGGAGGGAAACACAACCAACCAACCGGGCAGGGGTGGGCTGACCATTCGGGCAACCAGGCAGTGCTTGAGGTCCCAGAGGCTCTGCCCGCCACATACTAGAACCCTCTCCAGTCCTAGCTTTAAATGCGTGCTGCTGGTGATCTAGTGGCCTCTGTGTGTGTGTGTGGGGGGGGGGGGGCATGTTCTTTCCTGACTGTTGTACTGCTGCCATTCCCCCTGCCTGGCACTGCCATACTTAAAAAATGGCAGCCCAGACTCCCTGCAGAAGT
Organism: Microcaecilia unicolor; assembly: GCF_901765095.1. NCBI lineage: Eukaryota > Metazoa > Chordata > Amphibia > Gymnophiona > Siphonopidae > Microcaecilia > Microcaecilia unicolor. The sequence goes on from NC_044031.1 coordinate 612,452,043, forward strand.
CTCGCGAGACTGTCGAGACCCGCGAAACTACTGCGGGAAGTCTGTGCCGCCATTTTGAAAACACAGTGGTGCCGGCAGGCGGGGGAATAGCAGCAGCACAGTGGGCAGGAAAGAACACGCTCCCCTCCTCCGCAGAGACCACTAGACCACCAGGGCCCTTCAGGTAGGATTGGAGCAGCAGGGACATTGGGTGCAGTGTTAGGGGGCAGCAGCACAGCGGTAGGGGGTGTGTCGGGCAGCAGCCAGGCGGGGGGCCCAGACCACTCTCAGTCCGCCCCTGCATTTGGGATTTTTTGTTTCTGGGGGGGGGGGGCTTAGGGCTAAGGAGGCGGTCTACTGGAGGCAGACTGGATGGACCGTGCAGGTCTTTTTCTGCCGTCATCTACTATGTTACAATCCAGCTTATAATCGAAAGTGATCGCCGGCCATCTTCCGACACAAATCAGGAGATGGCCGGCGATTTCTTAAAAGCGGCGAAATCAGTATAATCGAAAGCGGCATTTTTGACAGCATCGCCGCTTTCCCGTCGCTTCGCCGATGAAAGTTCAAGGGGGCGTGTCGGTAGATTAGCGAAGGCGGGACATGGATGGGCATGGGCTTGGCTACCAGATGGCCGGCTTTCGCCGATAATGAAAAAAAAAACCGCATTAAGCAGTATTTCGCCGGGTTTACTTGGTCCTTTTATTTTCACAACCAAGCCTCAAAAAGGTGCCCCAACTGACCAGATGACCACTGGAGGGAATGGGGGATGACCTCCCCATACTCCCCCAGTGGTCACCAACCCCCTTCCATACTAAAAAAATAAAACTAAAAACCTTTTTTGCCTGCCTGTATGCCAGCCTCAAATGCCGTACCCACCTCCATGACAGCAGAATGTGTTGTATCCTCCGACAGCCTTTCCCTGGTTGCGATGTGGCTCTCGGGTGAGTGTGACACCTTTTCTGTTAGGTGCCCTGCAGAGTCACATTAGCAATGCATTGTGGTGGGTGTAGGGTATTGGGCTGTACTCCCATGGTGCTTTTCCCCCCTGCTAACTGGGTCAGAGTGTGCCCTGTTTTGTTTCCTGTTGTAGTCCATGCGGTAGTGGCCATTTTTGTAAGCCAGTTTTAGTTCCCTTTCCTGTGTTACCCACGTTAGAGAATTTAGTTCTTACCTTGAATGGTGCTGAAAGAGGGCATTGTACACCATTGTGCCAGCTCTGACCTACTGCTCATCTTAGTACCAGGGGACTCTTTGCCAGTGGGACACAACCTCTGATCTGCAGTTAACTGTGAGTAAATGTGCTTATTCAAATAAAGGACTTTTTCAAAGAAATTAGTCTTCAGATGTGAACTGGTGTGCCAAAGTTATACAGCAGCAATAAGTCCTAGAGGCTGTATGCAGGTCCCTGGAGCAGTTTTAGTGGGTGCAGTACATTTGTGGGTAGTGGGTTTTGGGGGGGGGGGGGTTGGGGGGCTCAGCTCCCAAAGTAAGGGAGCTATGCACGTGGGAGCTTTTCTGAAGTCCACCGCAGTGACCCCTAGGGTGGCTGGTTGGTGTCCTGGCATGTCAGGGGGGCCAGTGCACTAAAAATGCTGGCTCCTCCCAAGGCCAAATGCCTTGAATTTGGCCGGGGTTTGAAATGGCCGACATAACTTTCCATTATCGCTGAAAAACAAACCCGGCCATCTCAAACCTAGCGAACTTCACGGCATTTGACCGGGCTAAACCATATTATTGACAAAAAAGATGGCCGGCCATCTTTTTCGATAATACAGTTCCGGCCAGCTGTAGCGCCGCTGCCAACATAGATCGCCGGTGATCTATTTGGCCGGCGACGTTCGATTATGCCCCTCCATGTTACTGGACCACCAGGGATTTTCTGCAAGCTGTCATGTGGCCATTAGTAAATTTGTAAACAAGGAACGTTGCACAAAGGGGGATCTGCATCTCATCTGCATGCAATCCTCTTTGTGTATTGGTCGCTGTTTCGACTGGTAATTTTTCCCCACAACACCCGTATTTAATGGGTGCCATTGTGCATTAGTTGTGATAAAAACAGATCTAGACCAAAACATCTAAACTGTAGCCCTGGATGTTTTGTTTTGTTCCATTACGGCATCAAAACATCCAGGTTTTGGGAATGCCTACATCCCACTCTAACACTCCCCCGACACCCCCCCCCCCTTTGTGATTAGGACGTACTTCCGATGGACTGCATTGAAAAACATCTCAGAAATGTGTTTCAAAAATAGCAATTTGGATGTTATGGCAAGAAAAACATCTGTCTGCCGCTTTGTGCTGCTTTTTGGATGTTTTTCTATTTCAAAAATGAGCCCCAAAGTCAACTATATATAAGTCCTTGGCCACCAGTCCTCAAGGGCCACCAACAGGTGAGATTTTCAGGATACCCCTTGCAAAGATGCATGAGAAAGATTTGCATATAACGCAGATAGTAGGCATGCAGATCTGCCTCACACATATTCATTAGGCATATCCTGAAAACCTGACCTGTTGGCAGCCAAATGGTTCTGAATATCAACCTCATTATTATACTATTTTGAATAACTGGTATTTTCCACTGTCTAGCTCCTCCTTTCTGAATTCGTACCGTAGTGGATTAACTCCTTTCCCAGGTTATCCTTCAAAGTGTATTTTAAGTGGAAACCACTGATAAACTCTAGAAAGTCACATTGTGAATGTGTTTAGTATTTTAACTGGGAAAATCAATTTTATGAAATTATTATTACTGATTAGTAGATCTCTAAACACTTTATATCATTGGAGAACCCATATTGATACTAAATAGATGGACCCAGGATAAAGACCTTGGAGCTACCATTCACCAAACATGGATCAGATATGAATGTTATAGGAACACGTATGTAAACTGGATTGTTAGATCTTGAAGGAGTTCTGTGTCATTGGAATACATAAATACAGGAACTTATATGACCACCAGCTCTGATTACTATTTCCAAGGTCAGAACTTAGGCAGGCTTAATTGTACAGTAGTTAATGACCTGGCGGAATTCAAACTACACAGGTCACATACAGAGCAAGAGGCTAATTTTTAGAACCTGCCGTATACACACATGAAATAATATATGTAAGGAGTGATGTCACTTACACTTTCATATCTATATAAAGCAGGCATCTCAGGGGGTGAGGGAGCTGCATGGAGTTTGAGGTTTACACATGTGAGAGGCAATTCTATAAGGTGGCATCTAAATTTACGTGAGTAAAGAAGAGAAGGGCTATCAATGGCTCTTCCAATACAAACATAGTCAGTCATAAATAAATAAATAACATAAAAGATATTTATTGTGATTTCACCATGAGACTCAACACGAAACCTGCAACAAACTCTCGTGTTTGGCAGTAAAATCCTGATTACAGTGTGTGTGTGGCGGGGGGGGGGGGGGGTATATAGAACACTGCCCCTCACTCTTAAGGATAATTCCTCAAGTAGTCTGAGCCACCTTAAAAGCACTTGACCCACCCAGGGAGGAAGTGAGATAGGAGGGGTGGAGCCAAAAGGACAGGAACCAGGAAGTATAAAAGGCAGGGCCAGAGTGGGAATAAGAAGGCCCAGGGAAGGAAGAACTGAAGCCCCAGCACACGCCTATACTGAATACTTCTAGCTGCTGTGACCTGGCTGAGGTAAATCAATCATTTATTTGAAAACTTATGAGTCTTGTTCCAAGGCCTAGCTGGAGCCAGACCTAGGAATCCAAAGAAAGAAAGAGAGAAACTACCAACTGTGTTTGGGGCGTGGCAGTCACAGGTTATAGACTGTGTTTTGGGCCCTGTTAGCCACAGGTCCTTGCTAAGACTTTTTTTTCCCCTCTGAAGACAAGAGCCTTTACCTTTGTTCCTAGGCTTGTGAAGTAACATGCCTTAGATTTAAGCTAATGTAGCACTTATTTCTTGTTTACAACCTTGTCCAGCGGTGTTATTGTGAAGGTCCACCCTCAACCCTTGCTCACAGTATCAGTTTTTCTTAACTGATTTTACCATACATGACAAATTACTTTGCACACACAGCAGGCGGCAATGTCAAAACACAGCTCTGTGTCAGGTCTCAGGCCCAGATGCACTAAACTTTAACAACCCTTTTACAACCCTTTAACGAACAAGTTTTAAACCGTGACATGCATTAAAGGCCTTTTTCTGACGTAGGTAGCAGCTAACGAAAATGGAATGCAGATGAGAAATTCGTGTACAAACCCCATTGTAACAAGATGCACTAACATTGTCCGATTGCCTTAACGCAGGAAAAACGTAGGAAATCTAACGGAGGTCTGTACCTCTCGTTAGAGCTGCCCAGCTGCCAAAATGTAATAAAAAAAAAATCGGGAGGGAGGGGGAAAGACGGGCTTCAGGAGCATCCTTTATTGACGCCCGAGGTCCCTGCTGCTCCCTGCTCCCCCTGCATTTAAAAAAAAGGGGGAAAAAAAGGATCAGGATGGGGCAAAGGCGCTCGTCAGGAGCGTCCTTTATGAGCGTCCTTGCCCCCCCCACCACCCGAGGTCGCCACTGCTCCCCGCTTGCCAAAAATCCAAAGTTTAAGCAGCCCCGGCTCGCCCCTCCCTTCCTCTCTTCTCTTTCTTCCCAGTTCCGCCTCCCGCTATTCTCCGCCCCGTGCCCCGCCCCCGCCACCCTCCGACGAGGGCGGGCCCAGGAGGGAAGAGGGACGTCGGAGACTGCAGAGGAGACGATCAGCTGTTCTTCCCTGTGCAGCGTCCTCACACGGGCGCTGCACGGCCCGGTAACAAGGAGGGGGGAACAGCGGCGACGACTTCAGGGAGGGCGGCAGGGGCGGGGCACGGGGGCGGAGAATAGCTTAGATCAGATTTCAGTACTGACCATCTAAGATTAGCCAGTTAACTCAACAACAAAAATCTGTCATATTTTGTCCAGGTACATTCAAGAAAAATGTCAAGCTGAACTGAAAATTCACTTAAACACAACCAATGAATAAACCCGGAGCAGATCAGGAATCCGCTTAGTTTTCAGCATCTGAATATCTAACGTGTTTTCTTTCTGCAATTATACACCTTTTTAAGGGGTTTTCATAAAGTTACCTAGAGGTTACACACATATAAAGTAGGTACAGAGAATGTTCATGTCTACTATTTAGAAAAAAAAATATAAAAATATTGACTCATGAAAAAATGAATTCAAAATCAATAAACTCAGCTCTCAATCCAGATATATATATATATATATATATATATATATATATATATATATATATATATATATATATAATCCCCCATTATATGATTATACGGAGATTACTAGTGTCATCTTTCTGGAGTCACTGGGGCAGATCTGGGATGTCCCTGGGTGAGAGGAAGACCAGCCCAAGGGAGTGGTGTTGAAATACAGTGGTGGAAATAAGTATTTGATCCCTTGCTGATTTTGTAAGTTTGCCCACTGACAAAGACATGAGCAGCCCATAATTGAAGGGTAGGTTATTGGTAACAGTGAGAGATAGCACATCACAAATTAAATCCGGAAAATCACATTGTGGAAAGTATATGAATTTATTTGCATTCTGCAGAGGGAAATAAGTATTTGATCCCCCACCAACCAGTAAGAGATCTGGCCCCTACAGACCAGGTAGATGCTCCAAATCAACTCGTTACCTGCATGACAGACAGCTGTCGGCAATGGTCACCTGTATGAAAGACACCTGTCCACAGACTCAGTGAATCAGTCAGACTCTAACCTCTACAAAATGGCCAAGAGCAAGGAGCTGTCTAAGGATGTCAGGGACAAGATCATACACCTGCACAAGGCTGGAATGGGCTACAAAACCATCAGTAAGACGCTGGGCGAGAAGGAGACAACTGTTGGTGCCATAGTAAGAAAATGGAAGAAGTACAAAATGACTGTCAATCGACAAAGATCTGGGGCTCCACGCAAAATCTCACCTCGTGGGGTATCCTTGATCATGAGGAAGGTTAGAAATCAGCCTACAACTACAAGGGGGGAACTTGTCAATGATCTCAAGGCAGCTGGGACCACTGTCACCACGAAAACCATTGGTAACACATTACGACATAACGGATTGCAATCCTGCAGTGCCCGCAAGGTCCCCCTGCTCCGGAAGGCACATGTGACGGCCCGTCTGAAGTTTGCCAGTGAACACCTGGATGATGCCGAGAGTGATTGGGAGAAGGTGCTGTGGTCAGATGAGACAAAAATTGAGCTCTTTGGCATGAACTCAACTCGCCGTGTTTGGAGGAAGAGAAATGCTGCCTATGACCCAAAGAACACCGTCCCCACTGTCAAGCATGGAGGTGGAAATGTTATGTTTTGGGGGTGTTTCTCTGCTAAGGGCACAGGACTACTTCACCGCATCAATGGGAGAATGGATGGGGCCATGTACCGTACAATTCTGAGTGACAACCTCCTTCCCTCCGCCAGGGCCTTAAAAATGGGTCGTGGCTGGGTCTTCCAGCACGACAATGACCCAAAACATACAGCCAAGGCAACAAAGGAGTGGCTCAGGAAGAAGCACATTAGGGTCATGGAGTGGCCTAGCCAGTCACCAGACCTTAATCCCATTGAAAACTTATGGAGGGAGCTGAAGCTGCGAGTTGCCAAGCGACAGCCCAGAACTCTTAATGATTTAGAGATGATCTGCAAAGAGGAGTGGACCAAAATTCCTCCTGACATGTGTGCAAACCTCATCATCAACTACAGAAGACGTCTGACCGCTGTGCTTGCCAACAAGGGTTTTGCCACCAAGTATTAGGTCTTGTTTGCCAGAGGGATTAAATACTTATTTCCCTCTGCAGAATGCAAATAAATTCATATACTTTCCACAATGTGATTTTCCGGATTTAATTTGTGATGTGCTATCTCTCACTGTTACCAATAACCTACCCTTCAATTATGGGCTGCTCATGTCTTTGTCAGTGGGCAAACTTACAAAATCAGCAAGGGATCAAATACTTATTTCCACCACTGTAAGTTGCTGAAAGAAAGTGGGTTTAGAAGTTGATTGCTCAGGGAGATGGAGGTAAAGAAAGGCTCCTATTTGAGGGGAGAAGTGGTCTTTGGTTGCCTGTACCCCCACCAGCCCACCGGGACCCTTGAAGGAGAGGGGAATCCCAAAGTGGCTAAATAAACTCAGGCTGAATTGAGGAGTAATTGCTGCCCCGTTAAGTGGCAACTGGGGTGGTGCGAGAAAACTCTGGGTGGGTAAGGGGATCCCAGCCCAACAGCAGGACTAGAACAGGGGAAGCCTGTTCAAGACCGGGTTGCAGCTCCAGAAGTACATCACTGGAAGAAGAGGCAGCCAAAAGGGTCTGTGCCTGAGGGAAACTGTGGAGATCAGAGAAGGTTAAACGCAGCCTTGGATTATTACCAGCCCCTGGGATGGGTAAAAGACAGGAGGTTTTGTAAATGTGTAAATACTGGAATTAGCAAAACAACGCAGGGGATCCCTCTACCACAAAGAGTCACAGCAAGCAAAAGTAGAGGCTGACCAAAGAGGAATCACCACTGGGGATATGGTCCAACAGTCTTTATTGAAACAAATAAGGAAAGGACCCAACACGGTCAGTGTTTCGGCGCATGTAAGTGACTTTTGTTTCTACAGTCTTTGCAAGTGTTGGTTTACTAGCGTTCAGTGCTTAAATACATTGGTACGCCATTCTTTGTATAAACGCAGAGCGAAATACCTGCACCTCCATCCAGTGTTTACCACTCCACCCCTGATGTAGGCACTTACATGCGCCGAAACACGGACCGTGTTGGGTCCTTTCCTTATTTGTTTCAATAAAGACTGTTGGACCATATCCCCAGTGGTGATTCCTCTTTGGTCAGCTTCTACTTTTGCTTGCTGTAAATACTGGAATTACTCATAAAATCAAGCTGAAAAAGAGCATTGAGGTTGTGGTAATTGACCTTGAATGGACAGGAAGAGTTCTACTGTATAGATGAAGTTCTAAGATTATTTGCCTACCATTTGCAGAAAGTTCAGTAAAGTTGAATTGCATTAAATGAACACTTTGGAGTACAGTGTGGTTTGTCCCTAAAGTGGAAGCAAGAACATTGGCTCCCTGGACTGGTAAATACCTTTGAAAAACCTTCACTTAAACTTCCCAATCCTCGGATTTCTATTCCGGGCCTTGACCCATTCTCAATCTCGAACTGGATGGACTGTGTTGAATGGCTTATGTGGAGTGAGCAGAGTGTGGTGTAAAGAATAGAGTAAGAATAAATGTTCATATTTGACCCGGGTCGGGAGTGGTTGGAACTGAGCTAGTTTTGAGTTGGTGGTGAGACTCGTGTTACAAATATTTTCAATAAAATCTTTTGTATATTTATTATATATACACCACTATTCTATTAATAGCAATTACGCACATCAGTATCCTAGCGCCTAACTTTCTGCGACCTTACCCCTATACACTAGAAGCAGAGTGATTAAAAAGACCCATATCATGACCATATGGGCTTTTGGCTCACTAAGGGGTCCTTTTACTCAGTTCCGGGAAAAAAGGGCCCTGCACTTTTTACCGCCGCCAGAAAAATCCCCCCCCCCCCCCCCCCATTAAACCACTTTGAATATCAGCCCTAAGCTAGAGATATATAGATTAAAATTATACAGCAAGGAGACGTTTAGAGATCCTGTTGGTTGTAGTGAAGATTAAAATGATTCATTGTGGATGAATATGGGTGGGACCTTTTTTTTTTATCAGAGATTTATCTCCCAGGCACAGAATGAGAGGAAGCCTGGGGTATATCTGTGACTTTGCTTTCTCCCATGATGTTAGAGTCCAGATCGCAACAGGGAGCCACCAAAACCCACTGAGATGACCAGAGCCAGATAGCTGATCTTCACACTCATGGCTCCACTGATATTGCACAGAGCAGTATCACAACAGGAAATAGTGCTTTTTAGTCCATTATTATACTGAACTGATGTCATACATCTGGAAGAACAGTATTTCCAAATATTGGTGATGACGCTGAAACCTAAACAAACAAACAAACAAAAAAAGAATGAAAATACATATTTCCAAACAGTCTGCCTGGAGGTGTAAAGTCAGCAGGTAATTTGAACCTATGGACCTTGTACCTAATTTTCAAGGGAAAGGATGTGTGTATATTCCTTTTGAAAATTGCTCATGCCAAAATGAAATAAACTTTATTAAAAAAAAAAGATTGCAAGCTGGTTTTCTCTGTGCACAGATGTTCCATAGATTACAGCACATGTAGAATTGAAAATCCAATGCACACATGCCATCTCCCAAACCCCTCTGAATCAGTGACTCTTGCAACTTTGATAGTTACTCTTGCTTTGCCTGCTGTGATTGGCTTCTTTGCCTTTTCTTTAAAAAAAAAAAAAAAAAAAGGGATGTTTTGTTTCTGGGATCCCAGGTCAGGATTTTTCCTGACCTTACCAAGGAAACCCAGAAAAGTTTGCTATTACTTTAGGCCAGGTGTGCTTCAGTGAGGGGAAAGGGAATGGGACTTCATATACTGCCTTTCTATGGTTTTTTTTTTTTGCAACTACATTCAGAGCAGTTTACATAGTATAAACAAGTACTTATTTGTACCTGGGGCAATGGAGGGTTAAATGGCTTGTCCAGAGTCACAGGGAGCTGCAGTGGGTGGGAATTGAACCCAGGTCTGTCTGCTGCATTAACCACTAGGCTACTTCTCCACTCTGTGAGGGTCACTGTTTTTCCTAAGAATCCCTGTAAATGTGTGTTGCAGTCACTGAAGTATGTGTTTTTTTGAACCCTAACAGCTTTTGGCCTTTATTAACAGTGGAAGGGTCATCTCTAGCAGCTTGAAGTCTGGATAGTAAGTTTAAAATAGGAGAGCACTGTGTTTCATAACATTTTTTCTTTCTTTGTTTTGCATGATGAATGCTTCCATTTCCTTTGTTTATCTGCTTGGTCTTTTCCCCACAGTGTCTTGGGCTAGGATAGGGTTGATGATTTCCCTGGTCTTTGTTTAACCTATGTTTTTGTTTCTAGGATGTGCTTTTGCTTATTTTCTGTACAAGAAGTATCTTGGCTTATATTATTTTGAAAAATTTCAATTAAAAAAAATAAGCAATCTGCAAATTGCCTTTTTCTGTGCACACATTTTTCATAGATAGCAGCACATGTAGAATTGAAAATCGGATGTCACATGCCATCTCCCAAACCCCTCTCAAAACATGTATCCAGGAAGGATTCCACTCACTGTGGACCGAAGTTCACAATTTAGCTTGGCTGAAGAAGAGGAATTTACCCAGGAAATAACTTTCAAAATTTATCTACTGACACTTATAAAATGTAATATACCATCTTCTTTGGGGGGAAGACGCAGCAGAGGGAAGGTTTCCAGGTCAGCTGGCAGTAGCGATTCTTACACACTGCTGGCGACCCTTTGAGCAGGTACAGTGAAAGAGGGAAGGCTTCTGGGTCAGCCAGCAGCAACAATTCTTACATGCTGCTGGCGACCCTTTAAACAGGAGTTCCAGCATTGACAAGGGTGCAAACTTGGCACAACCATGGCTACACCCCTCACTCGGGCCCATCTGTATCCAAAATAGTAGCACCCAGCCTGAACTTGGTGCATCCTGGGATGCACTGGGAGGAATCTAAGCACCAGTGCATCCCAGGATGCACCAGGCAGGGGCTGGGTGCCACCATTTTGGAAGCAAGCGGGCCCAAGGCAGGAGAGAGGAGGCAGTTTTCCTGCCTCTTATGTTAAGGTAGGTGGAAGGATCTGGGGGTGTTTTGGATGGAATGCTGCATCTGCCCCTATACCATCAGGGCTTTTTAGTGGCCACTGGGAGGACACGGATAAGTTCATGTTGGGGGGGTCTCCTAGACCACCAATGATGCTTTTAGGGTGCAGGAGGGAGTTCACTGGACTGCCATTTATTTTAGGTGGGGGGCAAGACGGATCTGCTGGACCACCAGGTATTTTTGTGTATGTGTGTGTGTGTGGGGGGGGGGGGGGGGGGGGTTGACAGAGGTCCGCTGAACCACCAGGTATATTTTAGGTGGGGGGTCAAGAGGGTCTTCTGGACCTCAAGGGTATTTTTGGAGGGAATACCAGGGGGTCCACCAGCCCCCAGGAAGCTTTCAGAATACTGGGCTACATGGACCATCAGTCTGAGCCAGTGTGGCTATTCTTATGTTCTTATTTTTTGCCAATAGATTTAACACTTGACACTTGCTGAGCCTTTTATAAAATATTTGCCTACTTTTATATGGACTTAATTAGGCACCCTTTTCGATGCTCAGCCTGGTTTTGTTAAGTTACCACAATAGAGGCCTAGACGCTGTTCTTCCAAAGGGCAAAACATTTGTGCTAAAAGGATTTCAACATTAAAGAGCACAAATACACAATCAATATGCAAGCACACAAATATATCATGATTTTTGCAATTTGTACAGGGCAATTCTTTGAAGCGATGCATATATTTAAGTGCCTAGAGGACAACTATCTGGACCGTTTTAACAAAGTGAAAGTAGGTACCAACTTTTCTTTATAGAATCTTAGCATAATAGGCAAAATATGCACATTTAAGTTGAGTGACTGACTACTTATACCACTCACACAGCTGGTGTAAATGCTTGCACCTAGATGATTAAAGCAATGCACACAAAATGTGGAGGGGCATAATCGAACGAAAACGTCTATCTCCATGGACGTTTATCTCCGAGAACGGGTTCGTGAAGGGGCGGACCGAACCGTATTTTCGAAAAAAATAGACGTCCATGTTTTATTCGACAATTTGTGAGCTGGGCGTTTTTGTTTTTCAGCGATAATAGAAAATGAAAGCGCCTAGCTCAAAAACTAATAAATCCAAGGCATTTGTTCGTGGGAGGGGCCAGGATTCGTAGTGCACTGGTCCCCCTCACATGCCAGGACACCAACCGGGCACCCTAGGGGGCACTTTTACAAAAACAAAAAAAAAAAGGCAAAAGAGCTCCCAGGTGCATAGCACCCTTCCCTTGTGTGTTGAGCCCCCCAAATCCCCCTCAAAACCCACTGCTACACCATTACTATATCCCTAAGGGGTGAAGGGGGGCACCTACATGTGGGTACAGTGGGTTTGGGGGGGGTTGGACGACTAAGCATTAAGCAGCACAATTGTAACAGGTAGGGGGGGATGGGCCTGGGTCCACCTGCCTGAAGTCCACTGCACCCCCTAACAACTGCTCCAGGGACCTGCATACTGCTGCCAGGGAGGTGGGTATGACCAGTGGTGTGCTGGAGCCGGCTCGCACCGGCTCGCACGAGCCCCTTGTTAAATTTTATTGATTTTTACGAGCCGGTTGTTGGAGTCAGGCAGCAAGCACACAATTATCTGTTTTTTTTTTTTCTCTTCCTCTCTCCCTCCCAAGCCCCCACCCTCCCATAGGCTCCCAGCATACCTCGTCATGTCGTCCCTTAGGATCGTCATCTCCCCCCCCCTCACCACCAAAGTTGCCGGGTGGGCTGGTTTCCCACCCAATTGGGCTGGTTTTTAAGCCAGGATGCGGGAAATTATCGAAGGTTGCGGGCTGCGGGAAATTGGGCTTCTTTTTCATTGCAGCTGTGCAGGGTGTGGGCTCTTTTTTCGGGGCTTCTATTGGTCCAATTTGGTCCAATAGAAGCTTTTCCGGGGCGGGGTTGACATCGGGGGCGGGGTTTATGACACCAGAGGTGTCGTTGGGGGCGGGGAAATGACGTCAGAGGTGACGTCGGGGGCGGGGGCGGTGACGGAGGAGTGGTCGATGACATTGGAGGCGGGGTTTGACGTTGGGCGGGTTTTGGGCTGGTTTAAGGTTGATTTTGGGCGGGGAAAATTTTTCCCATCTGGCAACCTTGCTCACCACTGCCTGACCAACCCGGAGCCTTTTCTCTGCTGGATCCCACCCACAGGCAGTTGCATCAGCGGGGCTGTACACTCACTGGCAAATACAGGCTCTGGGTGGATCAGGCAGCGTGTCGTGTTACCACTACAGCTGCAGGAACAAGTAATGTTTAAACAATGGCGAGAGGGAAATGGAAGTTGAGAGGTAGGATTCACAGAGGAGCAGCAGGAGGGAGATTATGCTGGGTTTGAATGAAGACAGCATGAAGTAAAAAAAAAAAAAAAGTTGAAGCTATTTAAGTTAGTCTGTTTCCCCTTTCCGTGCAGGCTGTCCTCGTCGTTAAACTGAAAACAAAATCAAGCAAACTTGAGCTGCTGCATGTAGGTTGTCGTTATTTATTGTTGGTAGCATTTTAATTCAATCTCTCTTATATTTTCAAACATTCCAGCTTTGACAGCATACAGATGTACACAGAGGTCAGAGGAAGTATAGTAATGGAATAACTTTTCATAGATAGAGTAGTAATTTGTTATCAATCATATTCAGTGTGTCATTTAGAGGGGCTGGTTATAGGGACACCCTAGCATGTATTATATTTGTGCAGAGATCTTTTTTCTCCTGGTAAAGGGCCATTAAAACAGATGTCATATTATAAGGCGCAGGTTTCTATCTAACTATTTATTTATTTAGTTAGTTACTTATTTATGACCCTGCAGAGATTTTTTTTCTCCTGGTAATGGGCTTCTAAAACAGGCATCATGTTATGGGAATCAGGTTCTCAATGTTCAGAGTTTCTGTCAATTTATTTACTTATTTATGGCATTTTATCCCACGTTAAACTTGAATTAGATTAGAACTTGGAAGCATTTAAAAATAAAAAAAATTTCACGGAGAGAGTAATGTGTGACCCCTCCCCCCCCGGCTCTCTCCCTGGGTATAGCCAGCTCTGCAATTTGGGGGGGGGGGGGGGCGCAGAGGTGGACCAGGGAGAGAGCCTGTTGTTAAAAATTTACCAGCACACCACTGGGTATGACATTTGAGGGTGAAAATAAAAAGTTGTGAAACATCATTTTTTGTGGTGGGAGGGGGTTAGTGACCACTGGGGGAGTCAGGGGAGGTCATCCTCGATTCCCTCCGGTGGTAATCTGGTCATTTAGGGCACTTTTTGGGGCCTTATTCGTGAAAAAACAGGGTCCAGGAAAAGTGCCCTAAATTCTAGTTACAAACGCATACTTTTTGTTCCATTATCGGCGAAAGGCGCCCATCTCTGTTCGGGTGATAACCATGCCCCAGTCCCGCCTTCACCACGCCTCCGATACACCCCCATCAACTTTGTACGCTTCCGCGATGGAGTGCAGTTGAAAACGTCCAAGTTCGGCTTTCGATTATACCGCGTTATTCGTTTTTGTGAGATAAACGTCCATCTCCCGATTTAGGTCGGAACTTGGGCGTTTTTCTCGTTTGATTATAAGCAGGATAGTATTCTATAATTTATGTGAGTAATTGCCCATCCCACCCATGCTCTGCCAGACTTCACCCAAGTATACTTCCAACTTCAGATTTCATGCCATTGCATTTAGATGCCAGTTTGTAGAATAGTGCATAGCCAGAATATTGGCATCTCCCCTCCTCAATTGTATAAATGGCACTCAAAATTGCATATGAAAATTTGGGCACACAATTTAATTGAATAAGCCAATTAGTGCTAATAATTGGTGCTAATTGGTACCAATTTGAATTTACACACGTATCTTACTCGACCCTATTCTGTAGCAATGTGTATGTACATTTTATAATGCAAATTGGTATCTGGAACTCAACTTCCACATTCCCTTCCTCTGCATTCCTCATCTAATTTATGAAAGCAGCCTCATGGTTACAGCAGCACTGTGAGAAACACTGAAGCCAGGGTTCAAGTCTTGCTGACACTCTCTTGTGATCTTAGGCAAGTCACTCCACCCTCTGTTGCATCCTCAGGAGTCTACTTTCTAAGCTGGGCTATTGGCCAATTAGCATGCATTACTTTTCTATAATAAACCTTAATGGAAAGCTTTTGATTTTAATGAGCCTTAAATAATGAGCAGCAAATCATGCAAAGCACCTCAGTATTGTGCAAAAATTAATACTGCAACTTGCATTAAACTTTGCAAGCTGCATTGTTCATGCAATGTTAGCAGTACCCAAAGAAATGTTAATAATTTTCCCCTGGGAGTAAGTGAAAGGGCTGATCAAGAAAAAACAAAAGCCATCACTCTTAGGTCTCTTTAAGAAAATGTGGCCCCCTGCCCGATCTACCTACTATCCAAGTGCCTTTAAAAAGTTCATAATCCACCTCTCCAAACCATGTACCTACAGTGTTCAGTAAGTCATGTGCAGTACTTCTGTCATTCTGAAGTGTATGTGGTGCAGCTTACCTTGCTTGGTTCGAGTCACAATGGTCTCACAGTATCTCAGAGATCCTGAACACTGAGTTTCTATCAAACAATCACTGTTGCTTTGCTTTTTCGTACATGTGTAACACTTCAAAGTGGGACCTGCAATAAAACAGGGAACTCTAGTAATAATGAATCAATTTGTAGGGATTCCTATTAAATTTTATTTATTAGGATTTATTTGCTGCCTTTTTGTACAGTGTACAGTTGTTGGAAAAACTACAAGATCGCTGTGTGTCAGAATGAATGAGAACCAGTCCAGAATTTTTCACATGAAGCTGGGAAAAGTAGGGTCTCCTTGACAGCAAGGACATATCAAGTAGTTAAAGGAGTGTACCATCCTTTTTTATCACCCCTTGGCCTGAATTCTATAAGTCCAGGACTGTATTAATGTGAACTTTCCATAATACATCTGCAAATAATGCACAATAGACACTCTATTACAATAAGAAAATAAGATAAAAGGAACTGGGAAGTTGTCAATAATCAGATCTTATGATCACTGTTAAGTCACTTCAGGTCTACAAATATGCCAATTTAAAATGAGATAATCACTATGCACACGCTTACATTGTAGGCTGTCCAGTTTCCAGAGTAGAGTGTTCTCAAACAATTGTACATCTACACTATAAAAATGTATTGAAATAAAAATAATGAATCTCCAACTACATAGCCCAAGAAACATATTTCTATCACAATTCAAGCAGGACCATGCTTTTGAGATTACCATCGTAAGTCAAACACAGTTCAGAAATATGAATTGCTGCAGTAAATATATTGCCGCTTATCTGTCCAAGCTTTACATGGGTCTGGGATTGGTCCAATGGGTTCCCATTTCAATAAACCACTTAAAAGACCTACTCAACAAGAAGCATTCAGCATGCAGGGAATAATATCCAAGCACTTATATTTAGAAGGCTTACCGTTTATAATTAGACTCCCGTTTACAATGATAGTCATACCTGGCGGCACATAGAAAGATATCATTAGAGCATGAACAACATGATGATTGTCAGTGTTACAATGAATGAATACTAAGGAGCCCTTTTTCTAAAGGGCATTAAGCCATTAACTCACAATTACCCCCAGATAATATATATGGTGCTCAAAATTGAGTGTGGGAAATTGGATGTGCGTCCAATTTCCATTCACAATTAAATTGAATAATGAACCAATTAATGCCGATAATTGGGTGCAGCTAATTGACAAAAGAATTTATGCACGCACGAGATTGGATAACAGAGCCGGTAGTGGGAGGCGGGGCTGGTGGGAGGCGGGGATAGTGCTGGGCAGACTTGTATGGTTTGTGCCCTGAAAAAGACAGGTACAAATCAAGGTAAGGTATACACAAAAAAGTGGCACATTTCTTGGGCAGACTGGATGGACCGTGCAGGTCTTTTTCTGCCGTCGTCTACTATGTTACTATGTTACTATATCTCACTAGGCATATTCTATAAAGATGCATGTGTAAATTCTAGACAAGCATACAAAGTGGAGAAACGCTCAGTCCCTACGTACGTCAGCAGGAGAGAATCCAAGAAGTAGGGTAGATAGGCTCAGAGGGATACACTAGTTCAGGAAGGTGATCTTTACTAGAATCTAGTCCTTAATGTACTACCTCATTATGGCATTTTGCAATAGTTTCCCTTTTTCCACATATTAAACTATGTGTTGTTGAATTGTTCAATAATTCTGCAAGGGAACTGGCATGGATGCGTTAGGCACATGCTAACAGGCTAATGCACAATTAATGTGAGATCACTTAATGACTCCTAACTAAAAGCTGGTATGTGCTCCAGTATTAACTCTTAGTACGTAACACACGCTAATGGCAACATTAATACATGGCACCACTGTCACTCCAGTAGACTCCTTTAGGTATTTGGGTTTAACTTTAGAGGTAATCAATAGAAATAAAACAAAACAAAACATGGAAAAGAAAATAAGATGATACCTTTTTTATTGGACATAATACATTTCTTGATTAGCTTTCGAAGGTTGCCCTTCTTCGTCAGATCGGAAATAAGCAAATGTTGGTAGATGACAGTATATATTAGTGAAACATCAAAACAGTTCAGTGACAGTCTAACAGGATGGGGGTGAATAGGTGAGAGACAGGAAGAGTCGGGTGGATGAGAGACAGGGAGATATGTATGGAGACAGGAGGGTGACAAAGCAGTACAATTTTATGGTTTATAATGGGCTAGAAAACCCAGATCTTTGTTAAGTCCTATCTGGTGGGTGTCAAAATATTTAATCATTCTGACTTCAAAGGTCTTACGTTCCTGTATTGTTTTAAAGTTCCCTTTCAGGATTCTTACCATGAAATCACTGGTACAGTGTTCTGGTTTTGTAAAGTGCTGCCCCACAGGCGTGACATCTTTATTGGTACTAGCATTTTTCATATGGTGTCTATGTAAATTAAATCTCTTCTTTAGCATCTGACTTGTTTCTCCAATGTAGCAGCCTTCGTTGTATTTTTTACACTGAATGATATATACCACATTGGAAGATGAGCATGTGAAAGATTCCTTAATGTTGAATATTTTTCCTTTGTGAATGGCCATGGGGGTCCTGTGAAATGTTTTGGCATAGTTTGCAGCTGGATATATTGCAAGGATGTGTGCCATTCTTTTCTTTTTGAGTCTGTGTTGGGAGCTTATTTCTAATTAGCTTGTGTTTTAAGTTGGGTGGCTGTCGGAAGGCCAGCACAGGTGGGGATGGGAATATCTCTTTCAGTAATTCATCCTCCTGGAGTAGAGGCTGCATATCTTTTATGATTTTTCTTAATTTTTCCAGCTCTGGGCTGTATGTCACT
Source organism: Microcaecilia unicolor (assembly GCF_901765095.1). Classification (NCBI taxonomy): domain Eukaryota; kingdom Metazoa; phylum Chordata; class Amphibia; order Gymnophiona; family Siphonopidae; genus Microcaecilia; species Microcaecilia unicolor. The sequence goes on from NC_044031.1 coordinate 612,470,105, forward strand.
ATAATGTGGATTCTGTCTGTGGCTTTTTTTTCTTTGTACTCTAGCAGATTTTCCCTGGGTGTTTTGAGGGAGGAGGCAATATTCTTGGAGATTATTTTGGGGTTGTAGTCTTTCTGGTCGAAGGATGCAGTCAGGATTTCAAGGTGTCTGTCTCTGTCCCCTGGGTCAGAGCAGATACAGTGGTACCTTGTGGCTTGGCTGTAAATAATGGATCTTTTTTATGTGAAAGGTGGAAGCTGGAGTTGTGGAGGTAGCTGCATTTGTCTGTGGGTTTCTTGTATATGGATGTTTTTATATAGCCATCACTGATTGAGACTGTGATGTCCAAAAAATTGACTTTTTCTGGTGAGTAGTCAATTTTGAATCTTATTGTAGGATGGTATGCATTGAAGAAATAGTAAAATTGTTTCAGACTTTCTTCCCCCTCAGTCCAAATCATAAAAAGGTCATCGATGTACCGGTAGTATTTTAGGGGTTTGGTCTGGTATGTATTCAGAAATGTCTCTTACAGCTCAGCCATAAAGAGGTTGGCATATTGGGGTGCTGTCCTGGTGCCCATCGCAGTGCCCATTATTTGTAGATAGATATCATTGTTAAAGCGGAAATAGTTGTGCGTTAAAATAAATGTGATTAGTTTTGTAATGGTTTCTGGTGAGTATTGATGGTCCAGTGTGGATGTTTTTAGGAGTTTCTCACATGCAGCTATGCCATCCGCATGGGGAATGTTGCTGTATACCAGAACGATACTTGGTGGTAATTGCTTGATATTTTTCAATTTATTCAGAAAGTCTGTGGTGTCTTGTATGAAGCTGTTTGTTTTGTGCACAAGAGGTTTCAGAATTCCCTCTATGAGTCCAGATATTTCCTCCGTGAGTGTGTCAATACCCAATATGATTGGTCTGCCAGGGTTTCCAGGTTTGTGGATTTTGGGTAGCATATAGAATGTGCCCACAGAAGGCTGATTCGGTATGAGTTTCTTCAGATATGGCTGTACTTCCTTAGGAAATGTTCTGATCAGGTCTTTCAACTGCTTTGTATAATCCTGTGTGGGATCCTCAGTTAGTTTCCTGTAGTATTGTTAATGTATTAGGTCTGCCATCTCCATTTCCAGATGCAGTGCAAAAATGTTCCAGCGCACATCCAGTAAACGTGCCCACACTACCACAGGCCGCTTTTTGGTGTGCATTTGTAAAAGGGCCCCTAACTCATGTTAGAAACTGAGATTTATGATAGCAGTTTGTAAAAAATTAAAAATCTCTTAAATGGGATGTGGGATTCCTATGTAATTTGCATCAGTGACACAAATAGATGTCACTTTGTACACGTAAAATTTGAATTAATTTGGGGCAGGTTTGAGGTTGTTATTGCAAAATATTTAGGGGGCTCACTTTTTGTCCAGATACAGTGTAGAATAGAATGTAATTTGAATGTTGGCAGTGGCATATGTCTTGGTATTCTGATCATTTACATGCTTTCTTGATGCCTAAATATTGGCCCCTCCTTATAGAATTACCCCCATGTGCCTGTGTTGTAGGGAGTGACAGGGGCATTTAAAATGGAGCATTGGTCAATATTCGAACAGTTCACAGCTCCAGTTTACCTCTATCAACTATAGAAGAATTTCTGAAGTTCCAATCGCTGTAAAATTCAGAGCTGACGTTCAAGTCTGATGAAGTTCCATCTCTTTTTTGGAGGGTTATTGTGCCTACAGAAAGACAAATAGACAGACATTGATCTATTATACCTAATATTTTCCAGTATTCCACTAGTTGGATAGGATAAGATATATGGAATAAACACAGAGCATTACTAATGGTGAAGAAGTGAGGGTGAGCCAGAAATCAGATGGGGCCTGAGACACTGCATCAAGGTTCAAGGCACAGGTGCCAGCTTTCTGGGTACCAGGGCACCTGCGATATTCTTTCCAGTACTGCCCAGACCAAGGAGGGTTGATAGATAGGAGGCAATGGGACATCACAAGGCTAAAGCCTGTCCACCCAAAGAGGTTTTAATTCTCCCCAATGGAACCACCGCCATCTTGGTACACTCAAAACAATGTAATTGATAGGGCAACAACAGCTCTGCATACTGGCTTCAGGCCAGATAACGTGCCAAGCACACTCCTATCTCCTGTTAATCAAACCTCCTTGTCCCAGACCTCAGAACTGAAATCTTCTAGATGTAGAACTGCTGGGGAAAAATCCTTTGAGATCTGTTGTTTTTTAAATCTTTCTTCTGGATCTCATGGATCATTTGGCCATTTGTTTCTTAGGAACTGCTGGGGAAAGCAGGAAGGAAGGCTATCAGGCTTATTTTCGAAAGAGAAGGGCGCCCATCTTTCGACACAAATCAGGAGATGGGCGTCGTTTTCCCAGGGTCGCCCAAATTGGCATAATCGAAAGCCGATTTTGGGCATCCTCAACTACTTTCCGTCGTGGGAACAACCAAAGTTCAAAGAGGCGTGTCGGAAGCATAACGAAGATGGGACTGGGGCGTGCTTAACACATGGGCATCCTCGGCCAATAATGGAAAAAAGAAGGGCGTCCCTGACGAACACTTGGCTGACTTTACTTGATCCTTTTTTTTTTTTACGACCAGTCCACAAAAATGTGCCCTAAATGACCAGATGACCTCTGGAGGGAATCGGGGATGGCCTCCCCCTACTCCCCCAATGGTCACTAACCCCTTCCCACCCTAAAAAAAAAAAATAATATTTTTTCCAGCCTCTATGCCAGCCTCAAATATCATACCCAGCTCCATGACAGCAGTATGCAGGTCCCTGAAGCAGTTTTAGTGGGCACTGCAGTGCGCTTCAGGCAGGTGGACCCAGGCCCCCCCCCACCTGTTAAACTTGCAGTGGTAAATGTGAGGCCTCCAAACCCCACCAGAAACCCACTGTACCCACATCTAGGTGCCCCCCTTCATCCCCAAGGGCTATGGTAGTGTGTACAATTGTGGGGAGTGGGTTTTGGGGGCTCAGCACACAACGTAAGGGAGCTATGCACCTGGTAGCTTTTTCTGAAGTCCACTGCAGTGCCCCCTAGGATGCCCGGTTGGTGTTCTGGCATGTGAGGGGGACCAGTGCACTACGAATGCTGGCTCCTCCCATGACCAATTGGCTTGGATTTGGTCATTTCTGAGATGGGCATCCTTGGTTTCCATTATCGCCGAAAATCGGGGATGACCATCTCTAAGGTCGACCTAAATGTTAGGTCGACTTGGGGACCATTTCACTACACAACAGGAGATAGATTGGCCTTGAAGGGGGAGACAAACCAATTGTGTTTGAAATTTTTCCAGGTTATTTGGACCCCTGCACACTAAAGTAAATTCTGACTTTAAAATAAAGTCCAAACTTCTCAACTTTCAGGCTAGAGGTGAGATACCTGATTCTTCTCTTAAATTTAATGCTTATTGCTTAATTAATTAATTAATTAGCCCTGTGAAACCTTTTCTTTCTTTCTATCTTGTCCTGCCAAGCTCTGATTGATAGGAAGAGAGAGGAGAGGCTGTTAAAACAGCATTGAATTCATTTGAGACTCAAAAGTAACATTTTACACAGCTGTAATTATTGGGAATATTTAGATTAAAAAGTTATAATTCTTAGACAATTTTAAAGGTTAATTCAATTGGAAACTCTTTGGTCCTGGTCCCACCCAGCTAGAGAATTCCCTTGATAAAACAGCAGTTAGCTGACACTTGGGGACTTATAATCCCACCCACCCCAGGGTTTTCCACTCATTTATAGCCAAACCAAACCTCATTAACTTTACTCCTCAATCATACACAGGCAATCTTGCAGCCTGTTAACTCCAACATAGTACACCTGTTCATACCCATTTCAACCAATCAGGATGACTTTTATTCTCTGCAATAATTGTGGTGCTTTAGTTTCAAGGCAAATCATCTGGAGACTGAAAGCTTGTCCTATCTGTCTTCAGCTATCTACTTTAAAACAAGAGCTCTGTAAAGTAATGCAAGAATTAGATGCAATTAAAGCAACTTATAGGACTGTGCAGAATCATAACTTCTCACCACTGCCTCAAAGAATAAAACCACATAAGAACAGATGGTTCACAGTAGGCTCAGGCAGACTTCGTCATGTGACACAAAAGCATCCACCAGCACAAGTGTTGCCACTACAAAATTCTTTTGCTCCACTACAGCATTGCGATGTTCCTGAAAATAAAACTGAGGCAGAACAAAAACCAAGGAAGGTGGAACAAAAAGATAAGAAGGTACCCAAAGAGAAAAGACACCCCCAAATCACTAAAACCAAAACACATACTAGGAAATGTAGATGGAAAGCGATGACCACAAATGCTCATAGTCTAAGCAATAAAATTCATGACCTTCAAGCCCTGATGTTGGAGGCAGACTTGGACATAGTTGCAGTCACAGAGACATAGCTCAATGGTTTCCATGAATGGGATGTAAACATACCAGGCTATAATCTTTTTAGGAAGGACAGAGAGGGGCGTAAAGGTGGAGGAGTAGCTCTGTATGTGAGAAATGATATCGCAGCGACTGAAATGACAGGAAACTGGGGAAAGGAAGAAGCGATATGGATCACCTTAAAAAGAGAGGATGGAACCTCTGTCCACGTGGGCGTTGTCTACAGACCCCCGACACAATTGGAGGAACTAGATAAAGATCTGATCGCTGATATTCATAAGTTGGCGAAGAAAAGAGAGGTGCTGTTGTTGGGAGATTTTAATCTGCCAGATGTAGATTGGAAGGTTCCATCTGCCAAATCTGAAAGAAGTAGACAGATTGTGGATGCTTTCCAAAGTGCTCTGCTCAGACAAATGGTGACGGAACCCACGAGGGAGGGAGCAACGTTGGATCTGGTGCTCACAAATGGGAATAGTGTGTCAAATGTCAGAGTGGGTGCACACCTGAGAAAGCAGTGACCATCAAACGGTTTGGTTTGATATGACGGCTGAAGTGCAGGGCGGACACTTGCCTGGATTTCAAGTGTGCCGACTTTAGTAAAATGGGCGAATACCTGAGAAAGGAGCTGATGGGCTGGGAGGACGTACGAGAAGTGGAAGGACAGTGGTCCAGGCTGAAAGAAGTAATAAATAGGGCCACAGACCTTTATGTAAGGAGAGTAACTAAAAGCAAAAGAAAAAGGAAACCGATATGGTTCTCCAAGCAAGTGGCTGAGAAAATAAAGGCTAAAGAGTTGGCATTCCAGAGATATAGAAAATCTCAAGAACAGGAACACGGGGAGGAATACCGGATGAAACTGAAAGAAGCCAAGAGAGAGGTACGTCTGGCGAAGGCGCAAGAGGAAGAACAAATGGCTAGAAATGTAAGAAGGGGAGACAAAAACTTCTTCAGGTATATTAGTGAAAGGAGAAAAACTAAAAACGGAATTGTGAGACTAAAAGATACAACAAAACGCTATGTAGAAAATGATGAAGAAAAAGCCAATTTGCTAAATAGATACTTTTGCTCTGTTTTCACAGAAGAAAATCCTGGAGAAGGACTGCTAGGGACTGGCAAAAGTACACCTGAGAATGGAGCGGATAGAGCACCGTTCACGGAAGAGAGTGTTTATCAACAACTTGGAAAGCTAAAGGTGGACAAAGCCATGGGACCGGACGGGATCCACCCCAGGATATTGAGGGAGCTCAGAGAGGTTCTGGTGGGTCCTCTTAAAGATTTGTTTAATAAATCCTTGGAGACAGGAGAGGTTCCGAGGGACTGGAGAACGGCGGAGGTGGTACCTCTTCACAAAAGTGGTGATAGGGAAGAAGCAGGAAACTACAGGCCGGTAAGCCTCACTTCGGTTATTGGTAAAGTAATGGAAGCGATGCTGAAGGAAAGGATAGTGAATTTCCTGGAAGCAAATAAGTTGCAAGATCCGAGATAACATGGTTTCACCAAAGGGAAATCGTGCCAAACGAATCTCATTGAATTCTTTGACTGGGTGACGGGAGAATTAAATCAAGGACGTGCTATGGACGTAATCTATTTAGATTTCAGCAAAGCTTTCGCCACGGTTCCCCACAGGAGGCTCTTGAATAAACTAGATGGGCTGAAGATAGGACCCGAAGTGGTGAACTGGATTAGGAACTGGTTGACGGGCAGACGCCAGAGGGTGGTGGTGAATGGAGTTTGCTCGGAGGAGGGAAAGGTGAGTAGTGGAGTGCCTCAGGGATCGGTGCTGGGGCCGATTCTGTTCAATATATTTGTGAGTGACATTGCCGAAGGGTTACGAGGTAAAGTTTGCCTTTTTGCGGATGACACCAAGATTTGCAACAGAGTGGACACCCCGGAGGGAGTGGAAAACATGAAAAAAGATCTGAAGAAGCTAGAAGAATGGTCTAACGTTTGGCAATTAAAATTCAATGCGAAGAAATGCAAAGTGATGCACTTAGGGAGTAGAAATCCAAGGGAGACGTATGTGTTAGGCGGGGAGAGTCTGATTGGAACGGACGGGGAGAGGGATCTTGGGGTGATAGTATCCGAGGACCTGAAGGCGACGAAACAGTGTGACAAGGCGGTGGCCGTAGCTAGAAGATTGCTAGGCTGTATAGGGAGAGGTGTGACCAGCAGAAGAAGGGAGGTTTTAATGCCCCTGTATAAGACGTTGGTGAGGCCCCACCTGGAGTACTGTGTTCAGTTTTGGAGGCCGTACCTTGCGAAGGATGTCAAAAAAATGGAAGCGGTGTAAAGAAAAGCTACGAGGATGGTATGGGATTTGCGTTCCAAAACGTATGAAGAGAGACTTGCTGACCTAAACATGTATACCTGGAGGAAAGGAGGAACAGGGGTGATATGATACAGACGTTCAAATATTTGAAAGGTATTAATCCGCAAACGAATCTTTTCCGGAGATGGGAAGGCGGTAGAACGAGAGGACATGAAATGAGATTGAAGGGGGGCAGACTCAGAAAAGATGTCAGGAAGTATTTTTTCACGGAGAGGGTGGTGGATGCTTGGAATGCCCTCCCGCGGGAGGTGGTGGCGATGAAAACAGTAACGGAATTCAAACATGCGTGGGATGTGCATAAAGGAATCCTATGCAGAAGGAATGGATCCTCAGAAGCTTAGCTACAATTGGGTGGCAGAGCAGGTGGGGGGAAGAGGGGTTGGTGGTTGGGAGGCGAGGATAGGGGAGGGCAGACTTTTATACGGTCTGTGCCAGAACCGGTGATGGAAGGCGGGACAGGTGGTTGGGAGGCAGGAAAAACTGCTGGGCAGACTTATACGGTCTGTGCCCTGAGAAAGACAGGTACAAATCAAGGTAAGGTGTACACATGAGTTTATCTTGGGCAGACTGGATGGACCGTGCAGGTCTTTTTCTGCCGTCATCTACTATGTTACTATGTTAAGATTTAGACGTCCCCAACCTTATTATCGAAACAAAAGATGGCCACCCATCTTATTTCGATAATATGGGTTTCCTCGCCCCTTCGCGGGGACGTGCTGCAAGGACGCCCTCAGGAAAACTTGGGCGCCGTCGTTCAATTATGCCCCTCTATGTCTCCTTAGCTACTGCTCCCACCTCCCCCTGCAGCCTACAGGTTTCTCTAAGGAATGTCTGATGAATGGGCTTCAAGGGAAAGCAGACCAGGAGGTTGGTGTTTCCCAAGGAGGTTTAATATTACAGGGGCAAACTGACCATATGGGAATCTGGGAAGTGCTCAAGGGTCCAGAGGCTCTAGGGGTCCATTTCCTTTCCCCCCTTGCACACTACAGCCCTCGAGCCTCAGTGGGCCCTCCCCGGGCCTACCTTGAAAGGTGTTCTAGTGGCTTTTTGGGGGTCAAGAAACAACCCCACTCTTTCCTGCCTGCTGCTGCTATGTCTTCAAAATAGATGCCGATACTTCCTGTGCCAGTCTCTTGAGACTGCCAAGACCTGTAAAACTACCACAGGAAGTCTTGGCAGCCATTAAGAAGAAACGGCAGTGCCAGGTAGAGCAGTGGCAGCAGACAGAAAAAGGTGGGATTCTTTCCTGCTCCAAAAAGCCACTAGACCACCAGGGCCCTTCAAGGTAGGCCTGGGGAGGGCCCACTGAGGCTCTGGGGGCTATAGTGTGCTGGGGGGTGCTGGAAATAAAAGTGGGAGCTCTCGGGGCTTTGATGTGCAGGGTGTGTGGCAAGACACAAAGGTGGGGGCTGTAGTATGCATGAGGGGGGGCTAGAAACAAAGGTGGGGCTGCAGGGAGGGGGCTGGAAACAAAGGTGGGGGCTGTAGTATGCAGGAAGGGAGCTGTAAACAAAGGTGGGGACTGTAGTGTGCCTATCTGGCCCATTATCTCCCAGATTCTATATAGTGTGGCCAGAGTATTTTGCACACGCAACTTAATTATCTTATCAAGCCAATCAATGCTGATAATTGCCAATTCACAAGCAATTGCTTACACTAATTGGCATTAATTAGAATTTATACGCACAACTTGATAAGCATATTCTATAAAGTGATGTGTGTAAATTCTAAGATACAGAACAGAAAAGGGGGCATAGCCATGGGCATGGAATGGACAGGTCGTGGGCATTTCTAAAACTATGTGTGCTTTTATAGAATAGATGCCTAACTTAGTCGCCAGCATTTACACCAAGGTGTGTAAATTTAGTCATGTGGACGGACACTAGATGTATTCTATAAACTGTGCCGACCTGTAGGTGTAGTTTATATAACACGCCTAGGCATATTTTTTTGGTGCCAATTTTTATGGTGCCATATATAAAATCTAGTCCTATGTGGACTGAAGCCAGTAGGCGGAGCTTGTTGCCATATTGTGTAACCCTAAACACTCACAAATGCTATAGAAAACAATAGCAAATTTTTGAGGTTTATATTGTCTTATTAAACCTCCTTGATTTTGAATTCTTTCTGTTAGGAGGGAATCGGGAGTGGGAGATAGAAGGGGAGTTGGGGAGGGTTTGGGGAGTTTTCGAGGAATCTGTGAAAGGGGGAGGGTTATACTCAAACTGGTTTTGTCATTGCTCAAGAGCTTGTTTTGTTATTTGCAATGCTGTATTGTGGATTTCAGTGCTGCACCATGGACTAGATTCTATATATCATGCCAAATCAGCGCCAATACAATATACACTTAGATATGTTCTATAAAGCACGCCTAAATTTAGGCGTACTTTATAGAATAAGCCTAAATTTCCATGCAGATTATAGAATTCGCCGAGCACCCCTCCGCATGACTAAATTCAGTCACAGGCAGTTATGCCATGTAAAACTTGGAGCCCTGTTTACTAATTCCTTTGGGCGTCTACATGGTTAGCACATGCTAATTTTTAGCATGCGATAAAAATGCTAGCGCACCTTAGTAAATGGAGCCCTTGGTGTAAATGCTGACACCTAAATTAGGCATTGACCAGGTGTGTTCTATAACAACGTGCATAGATTTTAGAAAAATTCATAAGCCATCCAGTCCACACCCATGGCCACTCCCCTTTTTAACCATGTGACTTATATTTTATGCATATCACATTACAGAATACGCTTAGACAGTTGCGTCTGTAATGCCAATTTGCTAAGTGGCAATTATTGGTGCTGATTGACTTGTTAACTAATTAATGCCCCCTTTTACAAAGCCGCTTAGCGGCTGGCGGTGCAGTAAGGCCGACACAGCCCATCCACTTTGAATGGGTTGTGTCGGCATTGCCACACAGCTTTGTAAAAGGGGGCCTAAGTTGCGTGTACAAATCTGGAATACAACCAGATTTGCGCATGCAACTTAAGCCGTGCTATATTAGTGAAAGGAGGAAGACTAAAAAGGGAATTGTGAGACTGAAAGATGCTGTGAACCGCTATGTAGATAGTGATGAAGAAAAAGCAAATTTGCTAAATAGATACTTTTGTTCTGCTTTCACAGAAGAAAATCCTGGAGCAGGACCGCGTTTGACTGGCAAAAGTACATGTGAGAATGGAGTGGATATAGCACCGTTCATGAAAGAGAGTGTGTATGAACAACTTAAAAATCTAAAGGTGGACAAAGCAGTGGAACCGGACAGGATCCACCCCAGGATATTGAGGGAGCGCAGAGAGGTTCTGGCGGATCCTCTTAAAGATTTGTTTAATAAATCCTTGGAGATGGGAGAGGTTCCATGGAATTGGAGAACGGCGGAGGTGGTCCCTCTTCACAAAAGTGGTGATAGGGAAGAAGCTGAAAACTACAGGCCGGTAAGCCTCACTTCGATTATTGGAAAAGTAATGGAAGCGATGCTGAAGGAAAGGATAGTGAATTTCCTAGAAGCCAATAAGTTGCAAGATCCGAGACAACATGGTTTTACCAAAGGGAAATCGTGCCAAATGAATCTCATTGAATTCTTTGATTGGGTGACAGGAGAATTGAATCAGGGACGAGCTATAGACGCAATCTACTTAGATTTCAGCAAAGCTTTTGACACGGTTCCCCAAAGGAGGCTCTTAAATAAACTGGATGGGCTGTATAAGTTGTTGGTGAGGCCCCACCTGGAGTATTGTGTTCAGTTTTGGAGGTCATATCTTGCTAAGGATATAAAAAGAATTGAAGTGGTGCAAAGAAAAGCTACGAGAATGGTATGGGATTTGCGTTACAAGACGTATGAGGAGAGACTTGCTGACCTAAACATGTATACTCTGGAGGAAAGGAGAAACAGGGGTGATATGATACAGACGTTCAAATATTTGAAAGGTATTAATCCGCAAACGAACCTTTTCCGGAGATGCGAAGGCAGTAGAACGAGAGGACATGAAATGAGATTGAAGGGGGGCAGACTCAAGAAAAATGTCAGGAAGTATTTTTTCACGGAGAGAGTAGTGGATGCTTGGAATGCCCTCCCGCGGGAGGTGGTGGAAAAGAAAATGGTAACGGAATTCAAACATGCGTGGGATAAACATAAAGGAATCCTGTTCAGAAGGAATGGATCCTCAGGAGCTTAGCCGAGATTGGGTGGCAGAGCCAGTGGGGGGAGGCTGGGCTGGTGGTTGGGAGGCGGGGATAGTGCTGGGCAGACTTATATAAGTACATAAGTACATAAGCACTGCCATGCTGGGTCCATCAAGCCCAGCACTCTGTCTCCGACAGCGGCCAATCCAGGCCCCAAGAACCTGGCAAAACCCCAGAATTTAATAACGATCAATGGACTTTTCTATCTGTCCATATATAATCTGTGCCAGAGCCGGTGGTGGGAGGCGGGGCTGGTGGTTGGGAGGCAGGTATAGTGCTGGGCAGACTTATACGGTCTGTGCCAGAGCCGGTGGTGGGAGGCGGGACTGGTGGTTTGGAGGCGGGGATAGTGCTGGGCAGACTTATATGATCTGTGCCAGAGCTGGTGGTGGGAGGCGGGGCTGGTGGTTGGGAGGCGGGGATAGTGCTGAGCAGACTTATACGGTTTGTGCCCTGAAGAGGACAGGTACAAATCAAGGTAGGGTATACACAAAAAGTAGTACATATGAGTTTATCTTGTTGGGCAGACTGGATGGACTGTGCAGGTCTTTTTCTGCAGTCATGTACTATGTTTTACAATGTTTTATATAGAATCCGAGGGTATATGCCTTTATTTTTCCTTATGATGACAATAAAGCTATGACTGCCTAAGTATGGATTTTTTATTTTATTTGACAGCTTTTAAAATTTATTTTTAAGCTTCCTATATGTAGATATACATCATGAAATGAAAATCAGTAAAACAGCATAAAAATTATTGTAGCTGGTAGAAACAACAGTAATAAACTCTCTGTATTTTCTTCTCATTTTTCTACACTGTTCTATACAATACAGTAACACATGACCAAATCTCAGTGAGGATATCCTGTTTCCTGATGGGTTCATCTTAACTGTTGTTGTAATCTGCCTTGGGAAGCCTGGTGTTATAAAGATGGAATATATTGAAATTAAATTGAAGTAAAATTAAACTCTCCTTTCATTGGGGCATATGGAATCACATCTTCACTTCGTCTATTTTGTAGAAGTTTAAATTTAAATACACAAATGGATTATTCTGTTTTGAGCATGTTTCAAGGATAAGTCATTTTATAAGTCAAAATAATAAAATTAAATATTTGGTTTCATGCAGATCTCTCATTGTTTAAACATAAGGGCTATAAGCCCCTAATGCAGTCCATTGGTTTTCTTATATTTTGTTCTTGTGCTGACTTATACTGTGCCAAAACTGAAAACTCTTATCCCTTCTTTCAGGTTGATAATAAAAGGAGCTCATTGTAAACACTATCCACCCAACTGGGCATGTAAAAGTCGTCCTTTAATGATGCCACATATTGAGAAATCATAGACAAATTGCTCTTTCCGGTGCTGATTGTATACTGAATGGGAGGGGATATGAACATTCCTATTGACCCTCATTTGGATTGAAAATCTTCAGTTAAATATAAACTTCCCAAAGCTTCTGAAACTTTAATCAGCCTACTTAAAACTGGGATCTTGTGGACTCATGGATGCCACTGATCTAGATTATACTTTTTACTCTGCAACTCACAAGTCTTTTTCACAATTGGATTATCTGTTTATGTTTAAATCACTGGTACATCATATGATTGAAGCCTTTATTGGAGGAGTACCCTAGTGGCTAGTGCAGTGGACTTTGATTCTGGGGAGCTGAGTTCGATTCCCACGGCAGCTCCTTGTGACTCTGGGCAAGTCACTTAACCCTCCGTTGCCCCTGGTACAAAATAAGTACCTGAATATATGTAAATTGCTTTGAATGTAGTTGCAAAAACCTTAGAAAGACAGTATATCAAGTCCCATTTCCCTATTTGAGATTCTAGATGGAATGTTGCTACTATTGAGATTCTGTGCAGGACATCAGACTCACAGAAACAGAAGCCTGCGCAGCCGCATTGCTGATCTGCAAGGGCAGGCTTCTACATGGACTGTTGCTAGTGGAGGAGTAGCCTAGTGGTTAGTGCAGTGGACTTTGATCCTGGGGAACTGAGTTCGATTCCCGCTGCAGCTCTTTGTGACTCTGGGCAAGTCACTTAACCCTCCGTTGCCCCTGGTACAAAATAAGTTCCTGAATATATGTAAAATGCTTTGAATGTAGTTGCAAAAACCTTAGAAAGGTGGTATATCAAGTCCCATTTCCCTTCCCTTTATTTTTCTATCGCCATTTCTGATCATGTCTGTATTTTCTGTTACATATGGTATTTCCAATATTAATGATCTAGGTCAAAAACACTTGGGGGTCCTTTTACTAAGCCGCTGTAAAATTTGGCCTACAGTAGTGTAGGAGCGTGTAATGGGTGCACACCGGGTCAGTTTTTACCACATCAAAAAAAATGGCTTTTATTAATGGGATGGGAAAAGGGCCTTTGGTAAAAATGAAACCAGCGCACGCCCAAAACCAGCCTGAGCCAATAACACCACCCATTGATCTAGCGGTAAAGGCTCATGTGCTACACGTGCCAAGTGCCAATTACCGTGTGTAGGAGGAAATAAACAATTCATTCACACATTATGGGCATGTGCCAAATGTGAAATTACCACCAGGAGGGCGTGCTGGCCTGGCGGTAGTCTCATTTGGGCACATGCTACATGTGCGTAAAGCCTATCACAGCTTAATAAATTTATTTATTTATTTGTTACATTTGTATCCCACATTTTTCCGCATATTTGTAGGCTCGATGTGGCTTACATGGTACCGGAGAGGCGTTTGCCCCTTGGAGATTTATACAGTATTACTTAAAGATGAATCTTTTTGTAATAATATTAAAAGCTGGACCGAAGAATACTTTCTCCTTAATGATACAGAGGATGTGGACTTTTTAGTGATTTGAGACGCATATAAAGTGTACCTTAGAGGTGAAATTCTTAAATATTCTATATATCAGCATAAGTTAAGAAGAAATGAATTAACTAACTTGGAACATGAAATTAAACTATTAGAAGGTCACTTACATGCTTCTCATTCCTCTCCTGCAATTCTTAATCCTATGCAAAAACTCAAATTTTAATATAATCACATACTCAGTGCTGAAGCAGGTGTCTTACTGAAAAAGCAATATACTATTCAGGAGTAAACAAAGCAGGAAGGGTTCTTGCCAATTATCTCAAAGTAATAAAACAAAAAAGAACCACCCACACTAGTGCTATTAAAGATGGCAGAAGATATTTCTAACCCCTTTTCAAATTATTATGCTGATATATACAGTTCAATCTCCCCCAATGCAAAGTTTATTAGACTTTTTGCAAAGTATTAATTAACCCCATATAGCAGAATCTACTACTACTACACATTTCTATAGCGCTACTAGACGTACGCAGCGCTGTACACTGGACATGAAGAGACAGTCCCTGCTCGACAGAGCTTACAATCTAATTAGGACAGACAAACAGGACAATTAAGGGATAAGGGAATTACTAAGGTGGGAATGATAAAACATGGGTACTGAACAAGTGAGTAAGGGTTAGGAGTTAAAAACAGCATCAAAAAGGTGGATTTTTAGCCTAGATTTGAAGACGGACAGAGATGGAGCTTGATGTACCGGCTCAGGAAGTCTATTCCAGGCGTCTGGTGCAGCAAGATAAAAGGAATGGAGTCTGGAGTTAGCAGTGGAGAAGGGTGCAGATAAGAGTCTATAGCAACTGGAATTCATCAACCTATTTCACTTCATGATATTTTAATGGCTATTTCATCTCTGAAACAAAAAGAACACTACAGGTGGATATGGTCTGCATATAGAATTTTAACAGCATCATATGTCTCCCCTAAATTGCTTAAATTGTATGATCATTTCATTTCCAGTCACTATAGTGAAGGATCATTTACAGAAGCAAGCATTACTATTTTGCCCAAACCTGGTTGTGACCATCTTTTAATCCAAAGCAGGAAAAAGTCTTCCACAAAAAGAACAGCAAAACAGCGAGAGTGGAAGATGCCACAAACCCAATATAAGCTGTCTTGCGCCAGCTTACGTTGGGTTTGTGGCATGTGACCATCTTTTAACAAAAAATGACAGACCTATCTCTCTTTGGGCGTAGACTGGGGGGGGCGAGGGGGGCAATGCCCCCCCAAAACGACGACAACGTGATGACTGGCGCCAGTAATAAAAAAAAAAAAACAAGCAGGCACGTGCTCGTCTCCGTCCGCTTCACTTCCCTGCCCTCTCTATCTGCGTCCCGCCTTCCTCTGATGTCATTTCCTTTCGGGCGGGACGCAGACAGAGAGGGCAGGGAAGCGAAGCGGACGGAGACGAGCGCGTGTCTGTCTACCCCCTCTCTTCCTCCCTCCCTCCGGTGCAGGCAGCAGTCTTCTTCAACCTTTCTGTGTTCCTGGCAGCGGTAGCGAAGTACACGCTGCCTTCGGCTCTGCCCCGAAGCCTTCTCTTCAAGTTCCTGTTCCCGCATAGGTGGGAACAGGAACTTGAAGAGAAGGCTTCCGGGGCAGACCGAAGGCAGCGTCTACGTCGCTACCGCTGCCAGGAACACAGAAAAGCTGAAGAAGACTGTTGCCTGCACCGGAGGGAGGGAGGAAGAGAGGGGGGTAAACGGAGTCATGATCCTGGACCTCACGGGGGGAGGGGGGGCAGCAGAGGAAAGATGGATGGGACTGGGAGAGGAGGTGAGCAGAGGGAAGGAGCAAGAGATGGATGGGACTGGGAGAGGTGGGGAGCAGAGGGAAGGAGCAAGAGATGGATGGGACTGGGACAGGAGGTGAGCAGAGGGAAGGAGCAAGAGATGAATGGGACTGGGAGAGGCGGGGAGCAGAGGGAAGGAGCAAGAGATGGATGGGACTGGGAGAGGAGGTGAGCAGAGGGAAGAAGCAGGAGATGGATGGGACTGGGCTAGGAGGTGAGCAGAGGGAAGGAGCAGGAGATGGATGGGAGTGGGAGGGGTGGGGAGCAGAGGGAAGGAGCAGGAGATGGGTGGGACTGGGAGGGGTGGGGAGCAGAGGGAAGGAGCAAGAGATGGATGGGACTGGGAGAGGTGGGGAGCAGAGGGAAGGAGCAAAAGATGGATGGGACTGGGAGGGGTGGGGAGCAGAGGGCAGGAACAGGAGATGGATGGGACTGGGAGGGGTGGGGAGCAGAGGGAAGGAGCAGGAGATAGATGGGACTAGGAGGGTGGGGAGCAGAGGAAAGCCTACTGGAAAGAAGACACTGCATAAAACAGAAGACACTGGGACCAAAGCGAATAGAAAATCTAAATTATTAGACAACAAAGGTAGAAAAAAGTATTTTATTCAGAATTTATTAATTGAAATATGTCAGCTTTTTGAAATGTGCATCTGTGATATTTTGCCTGTAAATTTCAATTTTTCTGGTATTGCTGCATGCTGAGACTGACTTCTTGAGGTAACTTTCCAGTTCAGTATTTTGCCTTCATACTTTTTTATTTCTAGTTCCTTGTGTCATGTCTGTTGTGTCATGTGTTTTTCATGTGTGATTAAGGTGCAGTATTCTGCTAGCGTGTAGTATTTGCAGCCCTTTTTGTTTTGCTTTTTTTCATGAGGTAGTGTATTGGTGTTTTAGAGCCTGGTGTAATTACAGTTTTGCCTTTTCACGCATAAGGTTGTAGCTCATCCTGTCCTTGGAATTAGTGCTGTTATGGTTTAGTAAGGATATGAGTGTGTTTTTGCACAAGTTTGTGTATAGCGTTTTGCAGTGGAGAGATTGTGTGTTGGCCTTACTGAGGTGGCACCAAAACATCAGAAAGGGTGTAGAGCCTAAATCATGACACACTACTTCTTGAAGGACCTACATATAGAGCTTATGCATTTCTAAGGTCTACACTGGCATTGTATGGGAAAGGGGGTGGGGAAATACTACTGGAGATGAAGAGGGAGTGCTGGATAAGGAGAAAAGAAGGAAGGAAGGGAGAAAGAGCTGGCTTGATATCTCATACATATTCATTATGGTTATTCCCCAAAAAAGCCAGCTCTTTTTCCCTTCCTTCCTCCATATTAGCATATCATTTGCATATATACATATATGCAAATGAATGTGCTAATATGCTCCGCCCCATCCTTTGCCCCCCCCCAAATGAAACAGTCAAACTACGCCTATGTGAATTATGATTGTAAAATCTATGCTAAAATCCTTGCTGACCATTTGGCTAAAATAATTCCTACTATTATTCACCCATCCCAGACTGTTTTTGTGAAAGAAAGGCTCTCTTCGGATAATAGAAGAATATTTAATTATGTGTTGTGGGTGGCTAGGCATTTAGGGGAACCAACTTGTGTGGTTTGCCTGGATGTGGAAAAAACCTTTGACTGTTGAATGAAAGTTCCTTTTTTCTGTACTTGAATTTCTTAATGTGGGTGATCAATTTATTGAAATGGTTAAAGTCATTTACAGAAACCTGATAGCCAGAGTAAGTGCTAACTCTATACTCTCTTCTCACTTCAACACCACTAGAGGAACGAGACAAGGATCTCCCCTTTCCCCCTTATTATTTATACTTGCTTTAGAACTGCTCGTAATGAAAATCAGAAGTTCTAGTAATATACTGGCCATTAATATTACAAGTACCTCTGTTAAATTATCAGCTTATGGTGACAACATACTCCTTCATATCTCCCAGTCTGATCACTCTTTACCAGTTGTTTTTGAAATAATTGAGCATTTTGGATCACTCTCACACTACACCATCAATTGGTCCAAAACTGAGCTTATGCCCTTAAGCAGCCTTTGTCAAAAACTAGACATATCTTCTATGCCTT